>NW_026099573.1:12115186-12115950 GCF_025091365.1 Daktulosphaira vitifoliae
AATTATGGGTTTTGTATTTTATTTTAATAGAAGTTGATGTTGATTTTGCAATTATCCATCAATTTTTTAAAATTAAACACTATCTACAGATTTGCATCGAAGCGTTTCTTATGATAGTGATTTTAATCACTGTCAGATTAAATCTATACTGGATCCAACTATGCAATGTCTCCACTATGCCGTGTCCCCACTGTGCTACCGTTTTTTTTTTTGAAAAGATTCTACAATTGAAATATTGAGAACTTAATTAATTTTAATGATTTAATTTAACTAAATAAACCAATCAAAACAAAGTTGTTAAAAAGATTTACTCAATTGAGCGTATTATAAAAATTGATTATATTTGTAAAAATCAATTGTTAATTCAGGAGAAAAAATAATCATTTTTTTTAGAAATGATTTATATAGCAACATGTTACAAAAAAATTTGTAATATTAATGTCTAGTAGTAACACACACAAATAGAGTAAAAAAATTATTAAATTTCAAAGTAAAATGATTTACTTTTGTAGTTGAAATCTATCATATCAAACTTCATTCGTTAATAAATATTTTGAAAACATTAGAAATTAATGATTTTAATTGTCTTTATGGAGACCATGTAATAACTAACTGTTTAATTGATAAATTAGAATTTTTTTTNAGCTAACTGTTTAATTGATAAATTATAATTTTTTTTTCAATTTTTGAGGGCAATATCTTCAACTAGATACGAATTGTAGTCATTTGACGTATCGTTGAAAAAAGTAGGTCAAGTTAGAGCA
>NW_026099573.1:12116280-12295944 GCF_025091365.1 Daktulosphaira vitifoliae
AAATTAATGATTTTAATTGTCTTTATGGAGACGATGTAATAACTAACTGTTTAATTGATAAATTAGAATTTTTTTTTCAATTTTTGAGAGTAATATCTTCAACTAGATACGAATTGTAGTCATTTGACGTATCGTTGAAAAAAGTAGGTCAAGTTAGAGCAAAGAAAATAAATGATAGTCACAAAAAAATATTTTCTTAACTTTACATCGAAGCTAAAACTTAAAATATAGTAANCTTTGCATCGAAGCTAAAACTTAAAATATAGTAAAATAATTTTAATACGAATAAGAAATTTCTTCTTGCAAGGGGCGACTAAAGTGATGGGATCATTGATCATTATTGAAGTTATTGAATCTAAATGAGTTAAAAATTTATACTAACTTAAAAAGAATTAAGAAAAAATGCAAAAAATTCATTGCCATACGCGGATGGGAACCTCGTACCCTAAGCGTGTAAAACATAAGGCTTACCAACTCGGCAACCGTATGTTGCTACAGTCAAATGAAAAAATTGGCTATTTAAGCTAGTACAAATTTTAAAGTTAATTTTCTCGACTTAAAAAGCAAAAAAATTTAAATAAGTTTAACTTTCTATGATATATTAATTTTAATTTATATAATATTTATGAAAATCTGTACTCCCCTTGTCAGATATTTTAAAATAAAATAAAATACAAAACCCAGAATTTTAACACAAAAATAGCAAATTTTTGAATACGGTAGTCATTTTTACCATGAAGACAAATCCAGAGGTCAAATTTTTTTTTTTCAAATTAAAGTATATTACATAAGCTTTAATTTAAGATATATATAAAAGTGTCAGTATTTCCGGAATACTTTCAAAAATTAAATTGAAAATATCTTAGTAACAATACGCATGTTTAAAGTTTTGACCCCCCTTGTTAAAGGGGTATGATCCGATTTACAAAAAAAGCGTGTCAGATGAAAGGGGTATATAAATATTTATTATAAAAAAATAATAATATTGATCCATACATTTTTCCAAAAGTAATATAAAATATAAATAAAATAATATAACATATAAAATCGAGAATTTTTTTCATGGAAATCATATGTTTTACTTTAACTTTAATGTCCATTTTCACCACAAAGACAAGTCTAGAGGTCAAATTTTTTTTTTCAAATTAAAGTATATTACATTAGCTTTAATTTAAGATATATATAAAAGTGTCCGTCTTTCCGGAACATTTTCAAAAGTTAAGTTGAAAAAGTTAATTTTTTGTAAAAATGTTACCATTTTGAAACCCTTCCTGTGGGCTGTTTAAGGGTCAAATATTCACAAAAATATATAAAACGATAGGTAAATATCTAAGGTATCTATAAAAAAAAAATTATATTGATTCGGTCATTTTTGAAAAAGTTATGGCACTTTTAATTAAAAAAAATTGAAAAAATATCGAAAATTAGCGATTTTTAAATTTGTAATTTTTTGTGGGATTTCCCCCGTTTACGGGGAACAAGGGAAATTTTTTCAATTTTTGAGGGTAATGTCTTCAACTAGATACGATTTGTGATCTTTTGACATGAATTTTTCATCAAAATCGGTTCAGTGAGAGCTGAGATTGAGAGTATACAGACACACAAAAAAAAAAACAAATCATAGTAAAATTAATACCTTCTCAGCTTCGCATCGAAGCTCAAAATTGTTTTTAAAAATATACAGTGTAAGTTAGCACTCAATATCTACTAAAATTATGAAAAATTGAAAACTTTTTACTTTTTGACTTATCATTAAATCAATTTACTAATTTTAACTTTACGTGTCGGAATACATCAAGTAATAATTAACAATTATTAACAATAAATGATACAAGCAGTGGCGGTTCATGGCTTGGACGACGGTACGATCGCACCCCCTACTAAAAAAAATTAAAAGAAGAAAATTAATCGTATATTCTTAATCATACATTTTTATTAAAAGTGCAAACTTTTAAATAGTAAAATAGCTATAATACATTTGTCGTGGGCGAGCATTAAAGTTGTTTCCCTGAGTACATGCGAGAAAGTTTGCACAGTAGTGTTTGGACGACCAACAGCATCGTCCGAACAATATTTTGAAACGAATATTAGAAATTGAATCGTGTGCGTGTGGGTACGGTTAAGTTGCAATCTTTTGTACGAGTTTTGGACGACCCTCAGCGTCATCCATACAGTAATATATTAGTATATATCACTATATTGAGTAATTTATTTTTAGAATTAACTATGTGTACGCTCATCGATATCGGTTGATATAATAGTATAATCGCTATTATTATTATTTTCATTTCTATTTTCTACTGCGACCTTTAAAGTAATAGTATTTGTTTTATTTTATTATATTTAATTTGACAATTTTTTATACCTATAACTAGCGGTATTATATTTAAAATCGCACTCCAACACCAGCTCCCACGAGCCACAACTGGCTATAAGCCTAAAGTAAAATAGGAAAAAAATCAAAATAATATAAAGTACAGTTGAGATGCCGTAAAATAAAGTTGATACAGTTTTTTATATTATAACTGTTTTATATCTGACAGTGATTAAAATCACTATCAAAAAAAACGCTTCGATGCAAATCTTTAGATAGTGTTTAATTTTAAAAAATTGGTGGATTATTCCAAAAGCTACATGATCTGCTAGTTCCTTATTAATATCCTGATTAAGATAAAGTATGTCGAATGAAAAAGGAATTATTAAAAAATATTATTTCTCATAAAAAAATTTATTAATCCATATATTTCCCAAAAAGTTATAGCATTATTAAATTAGAAATATAAAAAAGAATTTTTTTTACAAAAATCGTATTTTTTTTATTAATTTTGATGTCTGTTTTCACCATGAAGATAAAATAAAGTCCAAATTTTTTTTTTCCATAATAAAGTACATTACATTAGCTTTAATTTAAGATATATATAAAAGTGTCAGACCTTCCGGAACACTTTCAAAAGTTAAGTTGAAAAAGTTAATTTTTTGTGAAATGTTGTCATTTTAAATCTTCCCCTGTGGACAGGTAAAGAGTTAAATTTATAAAAAAAATATACCAAATAATAGGAAAAGACATCAAGCATCTATAAAAAAAATTATATAAATTTTGCCATTTTTAAAAAATTAATGACAGTTTTAAGTAAAAAAAAATTGAAAAAATGTCAAAAATTAGCGATTTTTAAATTTGTATTTTTTTGGAGATTTCCCACATGTACGAGGAACAAAGGAAATTTTTTCAATTTTTGATGATAATGTCTTTGACTAAATACGATTTGTGATCTTTCTATGTATCGTTAAATAAATCGGTTCGGTGAGAGCTAAGAAAAAGTGGTAACAGACACACAAAAAAAAACACACATTATAGTAAAACCAATACCTTCTCATCTTCGCATCGAAGCTAAAATATAATTTTCGTGCAAAAATTCAATGTTAATTTGGTACTTAAGACTGCCATAACTTTTTGAAAAATGAATGATCCAAAATAATTTTTTTAATAAACGCCTTACGTATTTCCTCTTCATTTGATATAAATTTTATGATAATCTAACCCTTTACCGGCCCACAAGAGAGGGTTTAACTTAGCAACTTTTTTAACTTAAGTTTTAAAAATGTTCGGGAAATACTGCGTCCTTAATACATATGTCAAACTAATGCTTATGTTACGTACTATATATTAAAATAAAAAACCCAGCACAGGGGGGTCGCGGCACAGTGGTGACGTGGCATAGTTGGATCAAGTATAATGATATCTGACAGTGATTAAAATCACCATCAAAAATAAACGCTTCGATGCAAATCTTTAGATAGTGTTTAATTTTAAAAAAATTGGTGTTTTATTCCAAAAGCTACTTGATCTGCTGGTTCCTTATTAATATCTCGATTAAGATAAAGTATGTCGAATGAAAAAGGGTTTATTAAAAAATATTATTTCTCATAAAAAAATTGTGTGGATCCATAAACTTTTCAATAAGTTATAGCATTATAAAGTTAAATGTAATATAAATAATAAAATCGAGAATTTTCACACGAAAATAGAATTCAGTAGCCATTTTCGCCGTGAAGACAAGTCCAGAGGTCAAATTTTTTTTTTCCAAATTAAAGTATATTACATTAGCTTTAATTTAAGATATATATAAAAGTGTCAGACCTTCCGGAACATTTTCAAAAGTTAAGTTGAAAAAGTTAATTTTTTGTGAAAAAGTTGTCATTTTAAATCCCCCCTGTGGGCAGCAAAAAGGTCAAATTTACAAAAAAAATATACCAAATGATAAGTAAAGACATCAAGCATCTATAAAAAAAAAAATTATATTGATATGTTCATTTTTGAAAAAGTTACGGCAGTTTTTAGTAAAAAAAATTGAAAAAATTGAAAAAATTAGCGATTTTTAAATTTGTAATTTTTTTGGAGGTTTCTCCCATTTAAGTGGAACGAGGGAAATTTTTTCAATTTTTAAGGGTAATGTCTTCGACTAGATTCGATTTGTGATCTTTTGACGTTTCGTTGATAGAAATCCGTTCGGTGAGAGCTGAGAAAAAGTGGTAACAGACACAAAAAAAAAAAATAAAACACATCATAGTAAAACCAATACCTTCTCAGCTTCGCATCGAAGCTAAAACAAATTGTCCCAACGACCTATCGTCTTTATGCAAATGGTATATATGTTAAAATATATAGATCAACACAAAGTTTTGTTTTTAAATACATTATATATATATCCTTTCATCCTTTCATCCGACATTTTCTTTTTTCAATCAGGCATTTTCTCCTTATACAAGGGGCGTTCAAAACTTAAAACATACGTATAAGAGTAGAACTTTTTCAACTTAACTATTGAAAATGTTTCAGAAGTTTTTTTTGTTTATTTTTAAATACCTTATAAGGGTTTAACATAGTGATGAGTCCACTAATAAATATAAAATTTACATAAATCTAAATTACATTAAATATAAAATTATACTTATTTTGCTTCTTCAAAGTTAAGATGAGCTTTTTACTCAAATGTATTTAAAGTGAAGATTATTACAGTATCAACTTTCACTTTTTTATGAAAAATATAATCTTAAGGCAGTTAAATATCTGTAATCTCTTTAGACGTATCAATTTACAGTACTAGAAAAATGTTTACAAGTATTGTTTTAGATACAGGTGAAATATTTGTTTACAAAAAATAAGTGATGAAATCTGTAAAATATTTAACTACCTTAGGTTGACACATTCCATGATTCTATTTTGGAATTATTTGAATGTTATTTTAAATAATTTTTTTATTACTGAATACAATTTTAATAAATAATTTTTAATTGAATAACTTATTTTTTTTTTTTGTACTATTAGCTAGCGAGCTGTGAGTACCTTAACGTTATGATGATTACATTATTAATAATGAATAAATTTTTAGTTTATTTATTATTCTACATTTATTAAATTGTCACGACAATCTTACCTACCAATATTATTGTTATTCGCTGATTAATTAATTATTCTAATGAAAAGTTAGCATAAAACCTAAATTCGAAAAATATTAGGTTCCAAACTGTCCTTCCTCCTTCAAAAAAGTCCGTCTACCCCAGCAATGATAACTACTTTGTGGTCAAGATTACACTTCATACACAGACGTTATTTTGAAAGTTGGCAGGATAGTCTCCTACCTTGTAAATCTGTAAACCCTACAGATTTGTGTCGAAGCATTTCTTAGTGATTTTAATCACTGTCAGATATCATCTATACTTTTCCCAACTATGTCACGTTCATCTGTGCCACGACCCCACTGTGATACCGTTTTTTTTAATCGTATGTTACATTAAACAACCTTTAATTTGAAATAATTTAGGATAATATAAGTATTGTGGAACTTTGCAAAATGTGACCAAATTGGCTAATTTTACCAAAACTTGTATGATTTTTGGCTTTAATGCCTAAATCTTCCTAGAAATCATACATTAGCTTTAATTTAATAAATTTAATTTATAAATAAAATTTGATACTATTGTTAAAAATTGAAAATGAAAAATTTATTGATTTGTTTTTTAATGTCTCAAAATACCTTGATGAATGATATTTTTATCAAAAACATATGTTTAAATTAATATATTTGTCTTAAATTTTACTATAGATAATTTTATTTTGATAGAATCATTATTCTAATAGTTAGAGAGGCTTATCATATTTAATAATTTAATTTTTAACTTAACTTTTTGATTCATTTCTCATTATTTCGGAAAAGGGAGAGTCACGGTGATGAAGTCACCGATTTTCATAAAATTTATATAGATCTAATCTATATTGAATACAAAATCAGACGTATTTTGAATTTTTTGCTAATGCCTGCCCTAAGTCGAAAAAATTGACTTAGAGAATTTTTAATCTGCTTAAATAGTAATTTTTCTCCTGGTTATTTTTTATTTTTTATACAAAATAAACGGATTATAAAACCCTCTGGTAAAATATATATAATTATGTGTACATTTAGAACTTAACTAATAGTGAATAATTTAAATAGTTTCTATATATTTTATAAAAAACAAATTTTGATAAAATAATTTATAGCACTAAAAGTTCCAACTTGATACGTTTAATGATCTTTTAACGTATCATTGAACAAAATCAGTCTAGTAAGAGGGGCAGTAATTGTGTACATAAATCCAAAAAAAAAAACAAGACAGGGTAAAACCAATAGTGTTTCAATTATATGTCAATGCTAAAAAAAATAATAATACCTTAATTCATATTAAATTTAGTAATTATTAACTTTACCCAGGCATAGTTGGATGTAATAATTCTTGAAATCCAAGGTTATCATTTTCATGTTTGATAGTTCCATCATAAAATAGTATGAGATCATCATAAATAAACTGGATAAAACTTTTGTTTTTTTCTGGTTGTATACGTTTTTCTCGTTGTATTTTTTTAGCAAATATTCATGAACAAAATTACCGGTAATATTGCTGGCTGTATCTAAAAATTGAAGATTATTAAGCATATCAGTTACTGTAGTATGGAAATATTTAATATTTAAAATTTCCTTGCAAGCATCATCTGTATCAAAATCTCCATTTTACTTTATGTAAGTAAGCGTACATGGTTTTGTTCTTGATGAAGTAAATGTATAAATAGTACAAATCTCATCAATAATAGAAATTGGTGCTATATAATCTTTAAATATAAAATTTATATCCAAGTTTTTGATAAATATTAAAATATTATTCAAAGTTTCAAACATACAATTTGATTTACCAACAACATCTTGAACTAATTTAGTGCATTCAATAAATTTGCCGAATAACTTTTTATTGTAATCATTTTCACATTCACTAATCATTGTCTTTATGTAGCTATCATATATTTTCAATAATTTCTCATATCTACAGTTTATTGAATTAAATATGGAGTGGAATATTTGAGGTGTAAGAATTGAGTCCATATTATTTTGATTTAATGTTGAGTTTAATAAATTTATAGAGTTGTTGGTCATATTTATATTATGCCAAAAATTTAATTTCTCTTGATGTTGATTATGATATTTAATGTGATTTACTACATCAGCTAAATATAACTTGTAGTCAACATAATTAAACGTTAAAACATATTTCAAACTCCACAAAATTGAAACATTAAAATAAAATGTTAAATTCATTTTTATCTTAAACCAGGAATAATAATTAACTATAAAATCAGAAAAAGTTAAAAAACTGTAATAACCTAGCATTCACGTGATTTTAAGAAAAAAATTGTTTAGATAGTAAACATTTACCAGTTAACAGTTCTTAGTCGGCGTTATTTTTAAGTTTTATGGCGTTCATTTTTTTTAAACTTCACTGTATTACTAATTTTTGTTTTACTACTTAATATATATATTTATGTAATTAATATATCTTTGTCTAAATACAAAAATTAGATTAGAAGAAAGTTGGATATTACCGAGTCCCTAAGAACTTGAACCTATAATAAAGACAAGGTTTGATTTATAGAAACAAAAATTTAGTAGGAAATAGGAAATTTAAGTGGCTACGTATACAGCCTAAAAAAATATTTAGAAAATTATACAGAAATTAATTACTCCAAATTTAAAAAAAAAAATGGGAAAGCGCTTTATTTTAAACCTGGTCTGATAAAACCATGCCCATTGGTAAAATTCGGTAAGTATCCCATATAAGACATAAGAGTACGATTTTGAATTTACATAATCTAGTGTATAAAAATAAGCAGCTTAGACTGACTTATTTCAAGACAATTTAGATGAATAAGCGGTAGATAAAAATAGCTATTTAGGCTAGCTGAAATTCTCAAAGTCGTTTTTCACCGTTGGTGGTGGGAGTATTAAAATAAAATAATTTCATTCTTACTGTTTTAAATTTCAACATCGTAGAATTAATTCTTTGATATTTATCATTAAAAATACATGAATTCAATGTGTTACAACGTAAATACAATATGTTTTATCTCTTATTAAAAATTTACAAAAAAGGAATGAAAAAAAAAAATTTAATACGCAATGTTTATCTGTAAACGCTCCGAACAAACTGACGCTGCCCACGGGGAGGAGTATACTCGTCAGTTTATGATATTAATACACTGGATGGCGTGACTTATATATAGTTTTTGAAGTATACTACTGCGTGAAATTATCAGTCTCTCAGTAATACTCAACTCTATCCTATATTAATTTTAATAACTAAAATCAAAGAATAATATTTATTCTATATTTGCCGCTTAGATATTTTTTGATTAATTACTTTTTTTTTAAAAAAATCAAACTCGTATTTATTTTTAATCCAAGTAAACACTACTAGTATAAATCCATATGTGGTTTAATTAAATATACTAAAAGATGCGAGTCGGTATTATACATATGGTATAGAATTATTTTAGACCGACTGAATAAAAAAAAAAGTTTTATCAACATTTATATTCTTTTTGATTTTATTTTTATTAATGTATGCAATTGTATACACTATTATATAAATAGATGGATTACATCATTAAATTTAAATTCTGTCGCTATAGTCGTAATTGCTATTTTAGATAAACAAATGTTTTTATAACACAATTTTTCATAAGACCCGCCAGGGTTATAATAATGAACCAAAGTAATGGACTCGAGCACAGTATAACGGTGGTCTCAGTATGTTTTTAGTAATATCACATGATAATTCTGTTACATTTAGCGCCAACGTTTGTTGGTTCAAATGGAAGAAAGTAAAAGCTCAGAACAGATGAATCTATTTTATGAGGTGTGATCAAAAAAGACCCGGACTGCGTTAATAATATTTATATCAATTAAGATAATAAAATCCCGATAATTACATTCAATAAATTAACTTCTAACGAGAATTAGAGCATTGGTTTGAAATCGATAACAATATTTATTTTTATTTTATGGCGTTTTTACGAAAACATAATTCAGTCATGCGTCGATTATTGAAATGAAAACAATAGAAGAACAACGTGTGTGCGTAAAATTTTGTTTTAAATTAGGAAAAAGTTCTAGTGAACTTTTAAAGCAAGATTTTGGAGATGATATCTGTCTCGAACAACATGTTTTGAGTGGTTTAAACGGTTTAAGGAATGTAGTACATCCATTAAGGATAACAAACGACCTGGTAGACCCTCGACCAGTAAAACAAAGGAAATTGTTTCTCTTGTTCATGAAATTCTTTGAAATAATCGTCGATTGACTATTAGAGAAGATTCAGAAGATGTTGGAATATCTTATGGTTCTTGCCAAGAAATATTAACCAAAGAATTGGGCATGAGCCGAATCGCAGCCAAATTTGTTCCTCGTCTCTTAGCCGATGAAAAAAAACAAAACCGAAAAACCATCTCTAGAACTTTTTGAAAGAGCAGAAATTGACCTAGACTTTTTAAAAAATATTATAACTGATGATGAAACTTAGATTTACGGGTATGATGTTAAAACCAAGCGTCAATCGTCCCAGTGGAAGTCAGCAAATTATCCTAGACCAAAAAAAGCAAAACAGGTGAGATCAAATATGAAAGCCATGTTAATCACCTTATTTGATTTTCGTTATATAGTTCATAGTGAATGTGTACCTCAAGGACAAACATTAAATTAGTATTTTTATTTAGAAGTCATGAAAAGATGACGTGAAAATGTTAGAAAAAAGGCCACAAAAATTGAAAAAATGGTTCTTGGATGTTGCATCACGATAACGCCTCGGCTCACAGCTTATTGCTCATTCGTCAGTTCTTCGCGAAAAATCAGACTCTAGTAGTTTCACAACCTCACCCGACCTGGCCTCTTGAGACTTTTTTTTGTTTCCGAAGTTAAAATCTACGCTCAAAGGACACCGTTTTCAAACAATTGATGACGTAAAACAAAATACGAAAATCGATCTTAAGGACATTCCAATTAGTGCCTACCAGGATTGTTTTCAGAAGTGGAAAAGAAAATGGCAGCGATGTATTGCTTCCTAGGGAGGTTATTTTGAAGGTGATAATGTGTATATAGAATAATATTGAGTTAATGAAGTTTTATTTGAAAAATCCGAGTATTTTGTACCTCGGATTTAAGTATCTCCGTATTTTGTGATTTAATTTGATTAAGTATAAAGTATTATTTGCATATTGCAAACTAAGATGGACTGTCCATCAAAGCAAAAGCAAATTGTAAACCTCCATTTGTCAAAACAATTAAAAAAAACCCAATTATCATGATGAAAATATATGAGTAGAAAGTGGTTTAGGTATATGTAAGTCTATTTAAAATAACGAGAATGAAATAGATGAACTATTTGATGACAAATTAAAATTATAAAATACTTTTTACTTAATAAAAATTAATTCTTAGTACTCAATGATACTAATATTTATAAGCGTTAAGGTTTAAGCTTAATACAATTTTAGATTTTAAGATGCAGTTCGTGTTCGACTCCCAACTGAGCAACACGTTTGTTACTTCCGAGCGAACCGCATTTATAGCTATCGATAGCGTACAGACGAGTCCACACTACAGAAATCAGGTATTATGCAATTATTTCCTATCACAACACACCGCTCACTAAAATAAACCAGTTTCACAACTTACTACAAAACAAACGGCCGCCGACGGTTCGAGGTCAATTACTCGAACATCTTATCTACTATAATTATCCCAACAACTTAACCAAATAATTCAACTATAAATACTACAAAAAAAAAACTATTTCACCGTTAGTCTTATCTAAATCAAGATTTTCCCAGTCTACCGATAAATCGCTCTTTGAATTCTCGGATAGCGAAAATGACTGGCAAACAGTCGATAAAAATAAACGCATCAGATCGCCTAATAACGTCTCACCCCAACCAAAAAAATCTGATACGAGTATATTCATCTCTCAAAACAGATACACACCAATCTCTCCTGCGACTGAAAACTTTCTCATGGACAGCACTAATGAACAAAATGTAGAAAATATCACTAACAAAAAAAGTCTACCTCCACCTATATTCATCCAAACACAAATAAATTACAATTCTTTTTGCCTCAAAATGAAAGAACTCACCGACGCATCTAGTTTTTCCTGTAAAAGCTCTACCAAAGGTGTTAAATTACAAACATTTAGCCCTGATTCATACAGATCAGTCATTAAATTTTTCAAAAGTGAAAACATCTCCTTCCATTCCTACCAGTCAAAAGAAAATAAACCGTTCAGAATTGTCATCCGCAACCTTCACCCTTCTACTGATAAAGATTTTATCTCTGATGAACTAACTAATCTAGGGTACCAAGTCAAAAACATAGCGAATGTCCTCCACAGATCTTCTAAAACGCCGCTGCCCCTCTTCTTTGTTGACCTTAAGCAAGCTGAACTGAATCAAGAAATATTCAAACTCACTTCCCTCTGCTATTCCAAAATAAAAATTGAAGTCCCCAATGCCAACGTTGCCAGTCCTATGGCCACACCCGTAGTTACTGCAATCACAACCCTAGATGTGTTCGCTGTGGTGAAGATCACGAGTCCTCTGTTTGCACAAAAAACCGAAATGAACCGGCCAAATGCGCCCTATGCGGAGGCTCCCATCCTGCAAACTATAGGGGCTGTCAGTCTTATAAAGAATTACTAAAGCAAAGAAAATCACATCTAAACTCAAACATTAAAACCAATTACTTACTAAACGTAAACTCAGATGAAACTCACTCAGAAAAAATCTTAACCACTCAAAATTTTCCACCCCTTTCTCACTCTAAAACTACTCAATCTACCACAGCAAAAAATCCAACTAAGTGGACAAAATCAGACCAGCCGTCAGAGAAAATTTTTTCAAATCATTTATCTTCTTTTATTACCGATCTAAAAACGCTAATTAATCCACTTATCTCACTCCTCACGACTGTCATCGAGCAACTTCTTAAAAATGGCCGTTAATCAACAATCACACCTACTCACAATCCTCTTGTGGAATGTCAATGGAATACTAAATAACATCAACGAACTACAATTAACTCTATCAGAAGAAAAAGTAGATATTGTTATGATGTCGGAATCTTACTAAAACGTCTTCTCTCAAAATCTTTGGGTATGAAGTGCTCAGAGCTGATCACCCTGACGGTACTGCCCATGGAGGAGCCGCTCTACTCATCTCCAACAAAATATCTCATTCTCCTTTTCTACCATTCACCTCTAACAAACTACAAATCATTGCCTCCTCTATAATTATAAACTCGATTCCAATTACTTTCGCTTCTGCTTACCTCCCACCAGGGTGTCAGTTTCCTGAAAATGAACTATCAACATTTTTACTCACACTTAATCACACTTATATCATCGGAGCTGATTTTAACGCCAAACACCTAACATGGGGAGCCAGATCAACCAATACAAGAGGACGTTCACTCTATAGTTTCATGTCCTCCAAACACCTTAAAGCACTCGCTCCAGATGCGCCTACATACTGGCCAAACACACGCAAACCGCCATCCAGATATACTTGATTTCTATCTAACAAATCTGCCAAATCATTTCTTAACAAAAATCATTAACTTAAATGACCCGGCCTCAGACCATACTCCAGTCATGCTACAAATAAACGCCCAAACTTCTTCTAGTATAAAAAATTTCACCCAAAATTAAATATACTGACCAAAATTCCGAAATCTCATGACAAAGAACTCCCATCTTAATATTAAACTAAAAACAAAAACCGATGTCGATCTGGCAATTAATACACTCACAGAGAACATTCTCAGCGCTAAAATCAACTCCCTATCTCCAATAATAAACAAGCAATCTGGCAATCAACTTACTCCTGAATTAAGACTACTCATAACAAAGAAGCGGAGAGCCTGCAATCAATGGCAACGCACTCACTACCCTGAAGACAGACATACATATAACTCTCTAACAAATAAACTCAAAAAACTACTAAAAAAGCACAAAATTGAAATGTACAAATCTCACCTCTCATCCCTATCACCAAATAACGGCTCCCTTTGGAAGAAAACTAAATCACTATTAAAACACAAATCAGTCACGCCTCCCCTTCAACGTCTAAACAACACCCTAGCCGTCTCCACTCAAGAAAAGGTCGAGCTACTTGCTGAACATTTCACCAATGTCTTCAAGCCACACTTAATCCTCCCGGACACCACACACTTAGATCTAGTAAACTGATTTAACACGTCTCCACTACCCATGGCCCTTCCAGCAAAACCCACCACTCCCAAAGAAGTGTCATCAATCATCAAAAAACTCAAGACCAACAAGTCACCTGGACACGATCTTATTAGTAACAAAATAATAAAAAATCTACCGCCCAAAACAATCATACTGCTTACATATATTTACAACGCGATCTTTCGCCTTTCTTATTTCCCCCCTACATGGAAAACAGCAATTATTATCTCCATCTTAAAACCTGAAAAACCCCCAGATATGTCGACGTCATATAGACCAATTAGTCTTTTACCAGTTCTCGGTAAAATCCTCGTAAAGCTTCTCCTTAGCAGACTCTCCCATTAGCGCAAGAGAAAAATACCATACCTGAATTTCAGTTTGGTTTCCGACCATAACATGCCACATTCCATCAACTCCACAGAGTCGTAGATACTATTGCTACATCTCTCGAATCCAAAAAATACTGCTCTGCCGTATTCCTCGACGTCGCGCAAGCATTTGACACGGTCTGGCACACCGGCTTACTATATAAATTAAAAAAAATATTTCCTGCACCATACTTTCTACTACTCAAATCATACCTTGAAAATAGGTTTTTTAGAGTCAAACTTAATTCCACACTATCCGATTATCATAATATTCAAGCCGGAGTCCCCCAAGGTAGCGACATTGCTCCTTTCTTATACATCATCTACACAGCTGACATTCCACATACCGCAAACACACTCATCGGAACATACGCAGATGACACTGCAATACTAGCTGCCGATCAAGATCCGCATAACTGTAGCACATTTTTACAATCTCACCTCAACATATTATCCAAGTGGTGTGACACCTGGAAAATAAAAATTAACGAACTAAAATCTACCCACATCACCTTCACCTTTCTTCAAAATGTCTGTCCTAACATAATTCTCAACAACACTATTATTCCACAAGCAAGGGAAGCGAAATACCTGGGATTGCTATTCGACAGAACGCTCACATGGGGTCCTCATCTTAAAAGTAAACGGAAACAGCTAAATACTCGTCTTCATCTAATAAGACCGCTCATTCAACACAACCAGCACATATCCTATCGTCTACTTCTTTACAAATCCCTCCTCCAACCAATATGGTCATACGGTATCGCGCTCTGGGGTGTTGCAAAGCCGTCTAACATAAGGACAATACAGGCGTTCCAGTCTATTTGTCTCCGTATGATAACCAAAGCACCATGATATGTCACCAACAACTCCCTCCACGAAGACCTCAAAATAGCTACAGTTAAAAAACTGCACACATATATTACAAAATACTACATTCCAAAATGCAATCCCATTCAAACCGTCTTGTTACTCAGCTACATTCAACAATTCTTCCGGGCAATCCAAACAGACGCTTCAAACGCAACTGGTCAAGAGACCTTCTCAATATTATTGAACCCACTTAAAATTAATAATACACAGGTGGCTCTAATGTGAGCTTCCTCCTCACCGCCATATAATTGTCTATTTTATTCCTATTCACATATTTACTTATTGTACATATAGCTGTATAGATTGTAAATTTTCTAATAAACGTTCTTAAAAAAAAAAAAAAAAAGATTTTAAGATGCTACATTTTTTTACATTTAATAGTTCATTTAAAGGATAGATTTTTTTTTTGGTTAATAAAAAGTGAGTTTTATTATTTTATTAATTATGTTATTAAAAATTTTGAGTTTTTAATGTAGTAATATTCTAATCCTATATTTATACTTGTTTAGATTTTATTTCATTTATTTAGATCTCATCAGTCATTCGAATTAAGAGTCATCTTAAAAATATACATTATGTGAATCTATCACATACATTTTTTTACAAGTATTAAATATTAACAATTTCTAATATGATTATAAATAAATTATTAATAAAAAAAAACTTTAGCGCACATTAATAAAATACACGAGAACAATTAGTATCCAATTTTTAGCTACAAATTTTTTTCGGATTTTATTTGAATCAATTCAAGTTGTAGATACTTAACTTTTGACTGGAGCTTCTAAAAAAAATTAATAATTTAATTTCTCAATAAATAGATACTAACTTAAGATTTAGACTTACTTTAATTTGATCTATATAATTTTCACGCATTTCATCGACATTTTTATTGACTTTTTCTAATAAATGTTTTGCTTGTTTAGGTGTCAATAATTTATTATCACCTGATCCTATTATACGATTAAGAGTATTATACTTCGATTGATTTACAACAAGATCTTCTCTTAACTTATTAACTGTCTCTAAAAGAGTGACATTGTCCTCCACAATTTTTTTATCTGTATTAATTTTTTGATCACATACTGAGATCCGATTTCTTAAACTATGAAGAGAGCGCTCTAAAAATTGTCTCTGTCTTAACATCTCTGCAAAAGCACCTTCTTTTACAAGAGATCCTTCGTTTGCTTGAACTCTATGGTACTTGTGGAAAAGATTCTATGACCACCACAAAAACATAACAAATATAACACAATTTTACTTTTATCTTGAGAGATTTATCTTGAGAACTATTACCTTAACAGACTCTTTCAGCTTAACTTGATTATCGGAACACTCATATACATAATGAATATCTATTCTTATATTTCTAAGGAATGCATAAACTTTTCTAACCATACTTTCCTTTATCTTTACATTTCTAGTGGCTTGTTTAATTGAATCTCTTTGATTTCTTAGTGCAAATTCTGTGCGCGATTTAGCTCGTGATCTATCATCTAATTCATGAGTTACCTGATAAATAAAATATATAAAAAATGTTTTCAAAATATTTTATAGTCAAAACAATTTTATATTTAAAAAAAATTAATATCAAAATATGCAGGTCATATAAAATGTATTGCACTCAACTCTCTTTCTAGAATATACCAGTTGAATTGCAGTCAGATGATATTAATCCAACCTCTATAATTATTGAAAAATATCATTATCAAAATTGAAAATAAGTAAAACGAAAAAGGGCATTATTAGAAAAAAAACGGTAGCACAGTGGGGTCGCGGCATAGTGGAGACATTGCATAGTAGGGTCCAGTATAGATTTAATCTGACAGTGATTAAAATCACTATCATAAGAAACGCTTCGATGCAAATCTGTAGATAGTGTTTAATTTTAAAAAATTGATGGATAATTGCAAAAGCAACATCAACTTCTATTAAAATAAAATACAAAACCCATAATTATCATACAAAAATAGTATATTTTTCAATATGGTAGCCATTTGCGTATAGAAGATAGATCGTCGGGACAAATTTTTTTTTTTCATTTTGTAGTACATAAAATAAGCTTTAATTTTATATATGTTTAAAGGACGCAGTATTTCCGGAACATTTTCAAAAATTAAGTTGAAAAAGTTATTTTTTGTAAAAAAGTTACTATTTTAAATCCTCCCAGTGAGCAGAATAAGTGTTAGATTTTCAAAAAAAATTATATCAAATGAAAGGGAAATATCTAAGGTTTCAATACAAAAAAATATTATTTTTATTTGTTCATTTTTGAAAAAGTTATGGCAGTTTTAAGTACAAAAAACATCCCGATAAAATGTAATTTTTATCGCAAACATTACATTTTTTTTTAAATTTTCGACAGCCATTTGCACATAGAAGATAAGATGTCGGGACAAATTTTTTTTTTTCATTTGATAGTATATAACATAACCTTTGATTTGATATATGTTTAAAGGACGCAGTATTTCCGGAACATTTTCAAAAGTTCAGTTGAAAAAGATCTATGTTTTTTACAATATTTTAAGTTTTGAACGCCCCCTATATAAGGGGAAATTGTCCAATTTTAATAAAAAGTATGTCAAATGAAAGATGTACTTATAATGTATTTAGAAAAAAAAAATTTGTGCTGATATATACATTTTTCAAAAAGTTATAGCATTTTTAAGTTGAAAATTTAAAATCGAAAATCGAAAATTTTAACACAAAAATAGTGTTTTTTTAACTACGGCAGCCGTTTAAATGTAGAAAAAAAAGTGTCGGGACAAATTTTTTTTTTTCATTTTGTAGTACATAAAATAAGCTTTAATTTGATATATGTTTAAAGGACGCAGTCTTTCCGGAACATTTTCAAAAATTAAGTTGAAAAAATTAATTTTTGTAAAAAAGTTGCCATTTTAAATCCCCCCCAATGAGCAGGTTAAGTGATAGATTTTCAAAAAAATGATATCAAATGAAAGGTAAATATCTAAGGTTTTAGTATAAAAAAAAATTATGTTGATTTGTTGATTTTTCAAAAAGTTATGGAAGTTTTAAGAAAAAAAAGTGAAAAAATTTCGAAAATTAGCGATTTTTAAATTTGTAATTTTTTTGGATATTTCCCCCATTTGCGGGGAACGAGGGAATTTTTTTCAATTTTTAAGGGTAATGTCTTCAACTAGATACGATTTTTGATCTTTTGACGTATTTTTGAAAGAAATCGGTCCAGTGAGAGCTGAGAAAAAGTGGCAACAGACATAAAAAAAAAAAAAACACATCATAGTAAAATTAATACCTTCTCCGCTTCGCATCGAAGCTAAAATATATCAAATGTGTTAAATAATATTTAATTAAATTTTACAAGCAATGAATAATATATTTTACTCGCCCCTTCAAAAGCTTCGTTTCTTTCTTTCATCAAAGACTTCAGGGGTTCAATCATAAGTATTTGTTCATTTTGACTGATTTTTAATATCATAATCTCTTTTACTACACGACTTTGCTTTAATTTCCCATCTGATATTGCAGCATCTATCTTATCTATCATGTCTTTTTGAATTTTTAATTGATCCTGATACACATTTATTAGCTCTTCTTCAACTTTATGTTTAGCTTTTGTTTTTTCAATATCTTCAATATACTTAGTAACTAATTTAGAGTAATCTTCGGCTTTTTTAATTGAACTAAAAATTGAAAAAATTAATTTTTTTATAATTTAATGTTAACAGTTATATATTTTTTACACTTTAGATTTTTGTATGTAGATAGCGAGATCTTTGTTAAGATTTGTATTAATTTTCTTTAGTTGCTTCAATTTAGCAATCGAAGTTATATCTCTTTCTAAATTATTTCTTTCGTGGTTGTCTTCAATTGCATCAATTTTTAAATAAATTTCCTGTTTTTCTTTTGCATAATCTTCTTTTACCTAAAAAATGTACATATTGTTTACATTATTATACACAATTTTTTTTAATTGATTTGTTAATTTTATAATAATTTTGAAAAATTACATTTATGTTTATATAAAAGTATGGGAAAATTATATTCAGCACCCTCATATTTTTTAACTATTTACATCCATTAGGGGTAATAACTTTTACATATCTATTGAGTTTTCTACTACTGAAATTTAATCCTATGGGTATTTTTAGTCTGAACTACATTTAAAACAATCATCAAAACATCCCAAAAAATATTTAATCATTATACATTATTATCATTAAATTTCTAACTTGTAAAACAACTTTCTCTTTTTCTGCCACATTTCGATCGAATTGATCTTTTATTTCTTGTAATTTTGCAGTTTCTATGGCCGTCAACTCTTTTATTTTCCTACCAATATAAAGAATAATATAATATAAATATTTTTATTTAAGTAGTTAATATAAAAACCTTTCAATTTCCTCATGTACTCTAAACGTTTTTTCCTCTAATTTTGCATATTTTTCGTATTCCACCATTAATGCATCATTATATTTTACATCTAATGATTTAATTTCTTTATCGTTGAATTCTTTAACTTTGTTAATTTCATCTTCAAGACTTCCTTTTTGAGTATCAAATCGAAGATTTCTCTTCTGTATAAAATTATATTATTTGAACTAGAATTTAAAACTGGTATCAAAATCTATTTTATCTATTAAATGACTAAAATCGCATTAAAATAAAAATTAATGTAAACTATGTAGAATTCTATAACTTTAATAAAGAAAGAATTTTGTAATTATTACTAGATATCATGATGACTGAAAATTAATAGAATTTTAGGGAGAAAACTCGAAAAATTAGAACAAAAAATCAAATTTTATAACAATTGGCAATACAAAGACATTTTTTGTAGGTTAGCTGTTATAAGTGTAACCTTATAAATTATAAAATTACATTTAAAACGACTTAAAATATGGATTATACAATATATTCTTAATAGGTACTAATATGCAATACTTTAAAATATTAGTCATATGTTATTATTCATTAGAGTAATTTAAATTATAATCATTGAAAAATAAATAAAAATTTTTTAACTTAATTGACTAATCTTACATAGGAGAATAATCTTTGAGACAATTTTGTTTAATCTAAATATTCACTTTAAATATTTTAGTTATTAAAAATTGGAATATTCAATGGATCAAGGGTAAAGACTACCGCATATTTCTATAGATAAGAATGAATTTAGATATTATTTATAGAGCGATTAAATAAAAATATTACAATAAAAAAAAATTAATTTTAGAAAATATTTTTATACTAGAAAACGTAATTTATAAATTTATATCTAGAAAACTTTATTTTTTTTATTTTTCTTTATTTTTTCCAAAAAAAAAAAATATTTTATGCTCTTAATTTTCATATTTATAGAAATATTAAATTTCTAAAATGATATTGCATGACTAATGAAAAAGACTAAACGTTTCTAAAATATTCTTTACAGGGTATTTTCATTAAATAAATGTTTATTTTTACATTTTTGAGGCTCTCTAACTGTTCTAATCGTTTAGAATGAGTTTCTTGCAATTCTAAAACACGTTTATTTTTAGTTTTCTGTAATTCTGATATTGTATACTCTCTTTGTCTTTTTAATTCTTGTTCTTTTGTTTTAAGGTGTTCAATATAATTTATCTTTTCTTTCATAGTTGAGGATGACATTAATAACTCTTCTGAGTAAGCAAAATCATCATTCATAGATGCCATCATACCCTGAGCATCAACTATATCCCAAATACATATACTTCCATCGATCGATGTTGAAAGAAGAACTGAGTCGTCAATTGATAGTTTAATCTGAAAACTTAAAATATATCAACTGAAAGCATACTTATATGATTTTACCTTAGTTATTATCGAATTATGTGCCTGAAATTCCTTATACATTAGTGTACTTCTTAATGGCAATAATAAAGATAAAATAACACCATTTTTTTGAGCATAGAAGAGCATTGAATCTGATCTTGACAACACTACTGCTCCGGAAAGTTGAAAGGAATCCATTTCTTTATTTCTTATTATCTACAATAAATTATTACGTTCACTATTAAGTCATTTTTTTCATTTATTAATTATAAAGTTTTATTAACAGTGTTGTTATATATTTCCCGAATCCTGCCATCTGAAGCAGTAGGAAATATTTGTTTACTATCACTTGATACAGTTAGTTCTTTGAATTTTTGATCAATTTGTAACACATTTAAGACCATTTCCCCTGTATATAAGTTGAAGTGATAAATTGCCCCATCGGAGCCACAAGTATACAACTTCCAGTCATGTGCAGACCAGTTCATACAAGTAATCTAAAATAGTTCATGATTGGGAAATAACTATAAGTAATTAGACCAGAAACAATTTACAATATCTGTATGCCCTATGCATTCAAAACGTTTTTCAAAAGTCACAGAACAATAAATTTCCACTTTTAAGTTGTTGATAATACTGAACATGTGGCCTGATGAGCTAAACTGCACAATGGGACAATCTCTCACTGGAAATTTTCGCCAAATATTTAAACTTTTGGGACGAACTAGTTGAAAAACCACCTTGCTCCGAAATGACGTTACACAGTACAAACCAGTAGGATGTAAAGATAAACTCAGAACATCTTCATCAAATAATTCAGTGAATATCAATGTACATTCTAAATAATTCCACATTTTAATAGTGCGGTCTTCTTTTCCACAAGTCATAAAAAATGGTTTCCATTTGCATACAGATAGATTAGATATACAACCATGATGGAGTCTCACTCCTAATGGCAAGAACTTCTACAAATTATTTTATTATTTAAGGATTAAATTTTTATATATTTTTAAACCGATAAATTCTATTTAAATATCCAAATAATATTTTTCATTATCATATTTTGTTAATAAGTTTTTGTTAATTAGTAATTAAAGCTAAGGCAGGAATATTGTACTATGTAACTACATATAAGTAAAATTCATAGTATTGTAGAAAAAAAAATATGAGTTTCTTAACTAATTAAACAATCAACACGTTCAGTGACAACACGATTATTATGAATAATAGGGTTACTCTGAGATTTTTCTGATTTCACGAATCTATTAAAATTTTTTAGTCCAACAATATTCCGTAAAAAAAAAATTAAATTCGAAAAATTGTTACAAAGATTGTTATACAAAAATAAAACAGATTATATTAAATTGGTAAATAAATACTTGGTCGACCCGAAGTAGTTGGGAGTAAGGCGAGGAAAAATAAGGAGGTTATTAAATACTCGATTATTATCCACACCAACGAAAAAAATAGTATCACGTCTAATTACAACTTACCAATATCATGTCCTCTTTTCCAATAAATTTTACCCAATATATTTGGGAAAGCTTAGTGATACACGCTACAGTGTCATTTTCTATGTTCAGACATATAGTTTCAATAACGTTCAAGGAGTCCTTTTGTCCTAATTCATTATTATCTATTAAAGTTAATACATGGCGTTTTTTGTACCTATTTGAAAATATTATTGATCAATATCTCATAATTTTGTCTCCCCCAGATAGAAATGAACAACGGGGAAATATAAAAAATATTTCGAAAAAATAAATCAATTATTAAAAAAACATATAAAAACTTATTTTAATACAACTATTTTAAGAATTATTGTTTTTAAATAGATCATAATTTATCCTCCTTTATCATATATACACCCCTAAACACCATATGTGCAGATATAGATTGTTTTGTAATTTTTTTAATACTTTATCAAAGTTAAAATTTATTTCACTCATAAGAAAAATACAAAATAAATAAAATAAAAACATACCTTCCATCAATTTTTAATTCGTAATAATACACTTCGAAGTTGCCGACCATAAACAAAATTCCTTTATCAAAGGAAATACAACACTTTATGTCCACTTTTTTTTCATCTTTAGGCAAAATTGACATTACATCTGCAGGATTTTTTAACTTGATAGTGGGATCCAGATCAATGAGATTCTGAACGGTATAAATAGCTTTTAGATCACCATCATCGATTAATATTAATCTTCCGTCTACCGTACCGGCCAAAACTCTAAAGAGAATACTTAGTATGTAAGTAAACAAAACCCAGCACAGTGGGGACGAGGTATAGTTGGGTCCAGTATAGATTTAATCTGACAGTGATTAAAATCACTATCATAAAAAACGCTTCGAAGCAAATCTGTAGAGAGTATTCTAAGAAATTTGTGGATAATTACAAAAGCAACATCAACTTCTATTTCCTTAATTATATCCAGATTAGTAAATCTTAGATTCAAAATTATAATATATATTCTTTTAATTATATATTTTATAACTTTTATAATTGTTTTCAAATTATTATTGATTTTTAATATGTTAAAAGTAATCATATTCAACCTACTTTTTTTGTGAAAGTTTATAATAAAAAAAAAATAAATTTATTGCCATAACTTGGGCCTAAATTTTCAGCCTAAAAGTGACACAATATTAGACAAATTCAAGTAAGTTCAATCACTACTCTACTGAAAAATAAAAATCTTAAGTTTATAAATTATTTTATTTGAAATATAAAATAAAACAAACGCCACACATTTCAGCTTTTTCTTTTATTACCTTTTCAATTTGTTCTTCTACAGTTGGACCTGTTTCATCTGGCTGCATGAAATTATTTTATCAATCAATTAACCTAGCGTTTATTTTATTTTATTAATTTTGATTAAAACGAAGCTAAAAACAAAAATGTATTGATTTGCTCATTTTGAATAAAGTTATGGCAGTTTTAGTAAAAAAAATTTTAAAAATTTCGATTTTTAAATTTATAATTTTTTTGGAGACTTCCCTCATTTACGGAGAACGACGGAAATTTTTTCAATTTTTGAGGGTATTTTCTGGGACTAGATATGATTTGTGATCTTTTGACGTATCGTTGGAAGAAATTGGTTCGGTGAGAGCTGAGAAAAAGTGGTAACTGACAAAAAAAAAAAACACGTCATAGTAAAATTAATACCTTCTCAGCTTCGCATTGAAGCTAATATAATATAATATATATTAGGGTGGTCCTTATTTTACCAACTTTAAGAAATCGAATGGCAGAACCTCACATTTTGTTCTATGTAGTAAATAAAAATTATTCATAAAATTTGAGTTTTCTAGGTCAACTCCTTCAAGTGCCTCAAAGGGGTTGAAACATGTCGAAAACGAATATAATTTTAGTACTTTGCGTCTATTATTTAAAATATTAAGATAACAGAACAAACTATAGAATCAGTTTTGTAGGATAACATATTAGCTAAATAAAAGATTTTTACATATACTTACGTATAATCGACCGCGAAGCATAAAAATTAAAAAATACTATAAAAATTTTTTTTTCAAAAAAACAATTATTTTCATTTTTTGCCAATATCTCTCTAAATATTTAAAATGCAACAAAATTATAGTTTAAATTAAAAAAATAATTAAATTTTTGTAAAAAACCAAAAATTATTTCACTATATGCATGTTTTTCTAAGTAGTTTTCAATTTGTTACTCAAAATAATTTTTAAATAAATTATTTTCAAAAGCTACGTTAAAAAAAATATTAAAAAAAAATTGTGAAAACTGAAACAAAATTTTTCAGTGGTTGGGATTTGAACTTAATTTACCTCACCATCATGACGAGAACTTTCCCACTGAACTACCTGGTAACAGAGGATATCTAGTGAAATTTTAGTATCTTAATTTGTTTGTAAAAAAATAATTAACAAATATTACATAAAATTAATAATTCAAAGAGAAAACAGTGAAAAAATGCAAAAAATGTCATCAATCGAGGAGATTCGATCCCGAGTCTGTACGTGTTATAGAATTACGTATTGTCGACTATACCATAGTACAAGTTCACACCTGAAGAAAAATTACTCTATTTAAGCTGATTAAAAATTCTCTAAGTCAATTTTTTCGACTTAGGGCAGGCATTAGCAAAAAATTCCAAATACATCTGATTCTGTATTCAATATAGATAAGATCTAAATAAATTTTATGAAAATCGGTGATCTCATCACCGTGAATTTGCTTTGTTATATTTCAATGATAATTCTGCTCTTGTTACTGATGAAATCTTGTTACTTTGGAAAAAGGCAAGAATACCTTCAAAATATCATTGCGATATAGTTCGAAAATTAAAAAAATTAAATGATAATTTTTGTAAAAAACCAAAAGTTATTTCACTATAAATAATTTATAAGATTTATTTCAAACTTCATATATTTTTTAATTTTAATAAGGTTTTATCAACCATTATTTGAATAATAACCTTTTTTTTAGTTAAATAAAGGTTTATTTTTAACTGTAAACATTAGTAAAATATAATATTATTTTGAGCATCTCTTGTTAGAATATCTTTTCTATGACTAGGGTAATTATTATTATATTGCTCTACCACCTAAAATAACAAAAATTGCATTTTTACTTTGATTTTCGAAAAAATTGTTACTTAAGAACATACTTTCAATACATACTGCTTTTTTTTTCATTTTTAGTAAGCCGGGTGTTAAGTTCTGCCATTAACTTTATCGTTCGGCAGCATTTTTACAACACTTAAACACTTAAACTTTATATTAAATATAAAAAGGTAACAAATCATAATAGACGTAGGTCTCATTCTAGAGAATATTTTCCAAATCTAATATACACACAAAGTCTAATTAATTGAAATAAACGCAATACTTTATAAACGATTGTTAACACTGCAGCAAGAAAATACCATAAAATTAACTCAGTCAACTACAAAAGGAAATAAAGGTAAGTGCGAATATTTATTTGCATGCTTTACTTCTTAAAAATTCGCATAATAAACAAGAATAAGAATAAGCGAGGTAAGGATATTTTATTAATTGATAACTAAATATAGTTCGACCCAAAATTTGACCTAGAATATTTAAATTTTACGAACAATTTTTATTTACTACATAGAACAAAATATGGCGTTCTTCCATTCGATTTTTTAAAGTTGGTCAAACCCAATCCTAATATTTATATGTATATATATATATATAATAAAACTAAAATAGATACGTTTTGTGATATTTTAACGTATCGTTGAGCTAAATTAGTCCAACAGGAGCCAGAGACTACTAAAAAAATACTACAATGTAAAAACAATACCTTCCAGCTATGCATCAAGGCTAAAAAGAATTTAAATAGTTTTACTCAAATTCTATAATACTACATGTTCATAATGTTATTGAACAACTGGAGATAGAGAGTTGATTTAATAAACCTTTAATTCCGAAATGATTAATTTTTCTTAATATTTTATCTTCATTCTTTTAGATCTGGCGACTTTTATTTTTTATCTCTTTTAGGTTATTCTTAGAATTACAAAAAAAAAATATATTTTAATCAATAATCCACTAGAAATACATATATAACAAAATAGATTGGTTCCCATACTAACCACGCAAATAATTGAAGCTACCGTTCAGGCATTTTGAAAGGGTCAATTTCATCATATTAAATTGTTTAATATCATTGTTTTTTTTCCAATTATAGAAAATATAATTAAAATTCTGTGATTAAATCTATTAACAGTGATTTTTATCCAATGTTTATACATGATGAAAGTTGCCTCATTTATAAAATATTGAAAAAAGGGGTATTTGACGTTGTGACGTAGTTCATCATATTACGCTATAACATGATGCTTATACTCTTTTATACATCCGATGTGTGTACAGCGAAATTTCAGATATTTCGAAAGTCTATTCTCATAGAAATTAATAAAATTAAAGTGCTTCTAAAATTATTTAAGCATAACTGGTTGAAAAATCTTTTAACAAACACAATAAACTAAGACGTACTTGAAAATTTATTTATTTTCAAACACCCTTTATAGGATGAGGATGTTGATTTTAAGAAAAAATCCTAATATTACTTCAGAAAAATGAACTTTAATTCAAACCTACATCAAACAAATAATATTTATTAAAATAACATACAAACTTATGAATAAAAAAACGAAATGCAAAACACAACTTCAATAAATACAATAACTTAAAAAACAAATAACTTCGGACCTAATAGTGGTTTTTTAATTTTTAGATTTTATTTTTATTTAAACTTTGTTATTATTATTATTATGAAACAATTTTAAATTTATTATACTTTGACTGAATTTTTTATCAATATACAGAGTGATTTTTTTAACAAAAAAAAAAATATGTTTAAATTATATATATTCTGCAAGTAATTGAGTGGGTTATAATAAAAAATGACCCTGTATAGTAACCGGTAAAAAGTATCAATTATTATTATTTTGAAAATTTTGTATATTATTACTACAAATTATTAAAATTTACCGTACTGTTATTGATTTTATCTCATTTTAGTGCGTATAAATTACAAATTACTATTCTTAAAAGAGTATTATTATTATTAAAATTATATAAAGATTTTTCTATAATTTATTCTGTTTATTTATTTAACCAGTGAACTAAAAGGATAGAATTCCTACTAATATAAGAGTCATTATTATTTTAAAAATTATATGACTAAATAGCTCTATAAAAATTTTCTAGAATAAAGTTATCAAAGTCTATGAAATAAGCCTGGGTTTAAACAATGAATTATTTAAGTATAATTTTGGTTTCTTACGTATTTTTTGTCAACCAGCATGCTGTGGTTATTTCAAAGTTATCGGCTTTTTGAAACCCATACTGCTTCCACGTTAAATCACCTAACATCATTAACCGAAAAAGTCTTTTACCCACAAAACACATTATTCGTGGATCGACTGGATTTGGTACCATCTAATCTGATCCAGTGAAATTATAAAATATCTAACAAAATTTTATATACTAAAAGTAATATCATGTCAAAAGTAATAATTACATCAAAAACCGGTCCAACAATATCAGGTGGATTAATTGCTTTCATTTCATTTTCAATTTTTGAACGCAACCAATCGTAATAGTACATAAAATAATCAGGACCTTCAGACAAAACTGCTAAATATGAACCATCGCAGGTAAACTTGATTTGCACGAATGAATTACCGACAAGACCTGCAGGGGTAGGCATTACTCGTTTCTTTTTAAACGTTTCTAAATCATACAAACATACAGTTGGCTGTTCACCTTTATCAGCCACTGCTAAAAGGTTTCTGAAACAATCATGAAGATAAAATAAAATAATATAATAAAAAAATTCGTACATATATCAAATTAGTACCATTACTTTAAACAGAATTAGGAGATTAAACCTCCTCCCCCACCAAAAAAAAAATTTTTAAATGCTTTTACGAGCCATTTAGGCTCTTGGCCAAAACTATATCCTTCCATCTCTCTCTATCATATGCCTGCTACCAGTCCACTTCAATTTCTTCTAATAATTTTTGACACTGTCCTTCCATCTTTTCCGCGGTCTTCTTCTTTATCTTTTTCCTCTCATCATATATGTCAATGCTCCTTTCAACAAACCATTGGCCCGTCATACAAGACTTCCCCATTCTATTCTTGTCCCTCTGGTGAATTGGACCACATCTTCTCTTTTGTAAAGCTGGCATAGTTGATCGTTCGTTCATATTTCCCGTATCTATTCCGTATTGTTGAATACGGAAATAATTGTTGCATTTTTCTAAGAACTTTTCTCTCAAATAAACGTAGTTTCTCATCATCACCTCTCGACGTATGTGACACATACATATGTTAATATAGGGCAGAAGCACAGATGTACTCCCCCCCCACAAAAAAAAATTACACCTTTTAAAAATTTTGAAATTTATATATAAAGACTATATATCTGTTTATGAAATTAGGATTCATAACCCACTTAATTACTTATAAAATAGATACGATATAGACAAAAAAATTTTGGTTTCTTTTATAGTTATATAAAATTTTTACTTTATCAGTTATTAATTATTTTTTAGCAACATTCTTTATAACTTACAAGGTATTAACTTAATTCTTTTAAATATCAGCATACATATTTAACTAGCTTAGAAAATAAGAAATAATCTAATAAAAAAATGGTAGATCGATAACAGTTTTTGAAAAATTACTTCGAAAATTAAATCGATTTTAAAATATAGACCGAGGAAAAAGTGTGTGACTATTGTATCATAAGACATTTCTCGGTCGCACTCTTTCTCTGAACCAGATATAAAAATCTTAATAATTTCCGAAATAGTGGTCCGAAAATTATTATCAACACATTTATTTCATAATTAGATAATTTCCTACTGTATAAGATAGTTAAAAATATGTTTCTATTTAAAAAATTAAGTTGACACTTTTATAAGCCAAAATAAATGATAATAAAAAGTATTTATTAACTGTAAAATAAAAAATATATATATAATTAAAAATATCAACATTTTTTTTCAAACTTTATGGCCATTATAAATATAAATATTAATAGTTTCATAAAATATAGTTTTATTATTTGTCAAAATAACAATAATATTGAAAAAAGAAAAGCTTCATAATTAAGTAAAATTACTTTAAAATCGAATTTAAACATATGGAACTGCACTTCTTCATTTTACACTGCAGTATGAAATACCATAGTTATAAAATAGTACTATAGTATTTAAACAAATATTTGTTGAAATGCCAAAAAAAAAAATTTTAAACCCCTAAAATATATTTTCGTAAACACTAAAATCACATTTGAGAAATATATTTAGAATTTAAATAAAAATAACAATATAATCAAAAAAACTTTGAATTTTATAAATGTTGAATTAAATACTTGGTTATACATATATCCATTGCTGTAATAGTATTTTGTGGTTCTGATAAATGTAAAAATCGTTGAGAATTTTGAGTAAAATTATGTGCGATAATTAATCCAGCAGCTGGATAAACAATTTCGTTTTTGTTAATGAACATACAATTGCCGGTCACGCCAGTTGTAAGACCAAAAAAAAATTTTGGTTTGAGAGTTGGTACTTGAGATACTGTCATAACATCAATTACTTTCGCAGAAATTATCTATTAAATTTTATATATTTACCTAATTATATAATTTACACAATTTTAGTGAAAAGTAATTTTTTTTAAGTATTAAATACTATATGTTAAACAATTTTATGTAACTAAGAAAATAAAAAATGTTATAATAACATAATTTATAAAATATTATTTCTAAAAATGTCATTTGATATTTATAGGGAAATTAGGTGCATAACGGTAAATAACGTTCATCATTACATAAGAAATCCAAATTTAACTTTTAATGAATAAAAATTAAAAACCTTAAATTTACATGTTACTGACGAATATTATTTATTTGATAGTAACTAATTAAATTAAAAGCTAGTTGTTTTGAATTTCGAACTAATTTAGTTAATACTTAGTTACTAAAATAACATGAATATAGAATATTTTTAAATATGAATTATTAAATGCAATTTAAAGGGACTCTCCTATACAATAAGTCTCACTTGCCCTAAATAGAAAAATATTTTTAATTCATGCCACTAAATGTAAAGTTTTATAAATAGTTGAAATCAGGGGTCGGATTAAAAACATCTGCAAGACATTAATGTATAAAAAATCCGTGTCAATATTATTAGTTGTTATAGATGTATAGATGTAATAGATGTTGTATAACTTATCTGAGTCATCTTTATAAGATTATATCATTTAACGACTATTCGAAAGGCTCTAGGCACAGATGTAAATTCTTTCACTATAGCAGTATGCATGGCATTCAATATTAAGCAATCCGAGTATTCACATATACATTTTAAAGTTTATATTTTAACAATTTAATGAATTATTCAAAAAAACAGGTAATTAATTATAATTATTTTTAGTGGCGCGTGGAGTTTTTGTTTTTGGGAAGAATTTTAATTTCAATCAATTATTTTATTGTTCATCTTTTTATCGTAAGACTTCAAAAAAATGTTCTATTTTTCAACTAGAAAATTTATGAAGAATTTCTGCAACTTTCAATAATAATTTTAAAAAATAATCTCCAAAAATGACTCTTGGTTGCATCATTTATTATATGTTTATTGAACCCGCAGGGGAAACCACAAGAATCATGGACCTAACAACTCCACAGACCCTAGTTAATTCAGTAGGGGTGGCAACACGTACCACTGCTCTTAGCCGGTCATGACTTTGGTTAGTTGGGACCGGTAGGCCTGGGCACACCTGTTTGCTAACAGCGAATAGGCCCCCCCTAACCAAGCCATACCAAGTGAAAGGGTTACTAACTTGTCACAGGGTAGTTAGTCGAAAGGTAAAGTGACCATTGGGATCCTTTATGACATCTGGCGCACCATAGAGTATACAGTACACCTTGTCACAGTATCGAGCTCTGTTGTGATATTTATTTCTGGACTACTCGTGGAAACTACATGGATAAAAACATATAAGCACCACAAAATAACGAACTTGGGACAAACAGTGTCCCTTCGACTCTTCGAAGAAGAATCGCCGAACTTGAAGATCTTAATGCGAACAACGGGACACTTGGTGAACCGTCTACTAGCAAAGAGACGGTAACGTCAACAAATGCAGACCAGGGATCGCAAGATTAACTGGGAGCAGTAGCTGACAAAATCGAGGGTCTAAAACTTAGACCAGAGAAACTGAGCGGCAGTCAGAGGCGCAAGCTGAAGAGGAGCCGAGCAATCATGAAGGGACAGAAAAACCTACCACAGGAGGGAGAAAAGGGAACCGAAGCTCAAAAACCTGAGGACAAGGGGCTAGAACCTCCGTGTAAGAAAACTCATTGGGTATCGACTTACAGGAATGTGATAACCGATGATAAAAAAATGGCTCTGGTCCTGGCAGACTACCCCACTAACAAGTTAACCACAGAACAGGAGCTACTCATTGAATCTTATGTTGGAGACTTGTTTCTTTCGGGTTCTAATGGAACCGACGCACAGCGGGCCAACGAGCTTCAAAAGTTGGCATTAAATCATAGAGCAAAAAATATATTCCTAAAATTATTATTACTTTTATTTTTGTCTATCAGACATAAAAAGTCATTTACATAATATTAACATAAGGTATTTATTTATTTTAAAGACATTTTTACAGAAATAGCTATTCAATTTATTAATAAAAGAAAAATGTATTATTTTAAGTTTTAATTTTAAAATTAGTTATGGTTATCGTCATCATTTTCATCATTATCGTAATCGTAATCATTGTTATCATCATCATCATCATCATCACTATCTTTGGCATATTGAAGAGAGACTCAGACATCTGGTGATTTTAAAAATGCAAGTGCTTCAATTGGCATTAATTGTGTTTTTTTCTTGGGCAGTTTTTTTTTACTTGAAATTACTGGATCTGAACTTAATAAAAACAAATTTAACATATCTAAATAAATTTTTTCATGACAACATTTCCTTGAGTTATGCTCTCGATATCTCTTAAAATCTTTATTTCATCCTTCTTGGACTTCTTCAGTCAACTGTCATATTGGCAATAAAGCAGATTCAATTATCTCTGGCCCATGAATAAAAACTTGTGCATTGTGGGTGTTATATTATACCACGGATACTTCTCAACAAACTATTTTGCAGTTTTAAACATGTATTCTCGAAACTCATTATTTTTATTTCGAGTCCACTAGCTACTACTATCATTACTATATGTATATTTTTTATTAATTCTATGTTTAATTTTGTAATTTCAGCAGAAATTTCTGAATTTTGAAAAAAACGTCTAGCTGTGTTACCATCATTAGAATTTCCAAATCCTGGTTTGGGTTTATCTACAAGTAATCGTAATTTTTCTTTAAATTTTTTTTGGATTCTAAGTTTGTTTTCTGAAACAATTTTTTTTCTATCTCTCCTAGCTTGCCATTTTTTGAGTGGTAATTTGAAAGACAAATGGAGGAGATATTCGAAAAAAACGAATCCACCCATGTAAAACTGATATCCCAAAAGATAAATTATCAGGTTTTACCTCTCGTTTAACCATTTCATCAATTAAATTAAACTCTTTCGATGTTGCACCACACAAGAAACATTTAAGTGTTGATGTCGTATCTGTTAGTGCATTACATATTTTTCCATCAACCATTGCTAAAATCAAATTGTGAGTTACAATAAATGATTTATTATCAAAAGACCCAGTACTATTAATTAACTTATTTATTTGACTCTTAACTTTTTCTTTCTTAGGTATAGATGTCTCCATAGATTCTTTTATAAATTCAATTTTTATAGGCCTATAATATCTAGTTGATGCAGGACGTGGATTTTGCCATATAATTTGGTAACCATTTACCAAGCGAAGTGGAACTAATTTTGTAATAAATACAGCCGAATCACTGGCTCCAGGACTACAAAAAACCTGTTTATATGGACTATCTTCAGAGCTACCAACAAAGCCCCATTTCGAATATAAAATAAACTTATCCAATTCATTTTCTGGGAGTAAGTCAATAACAGGCTTTTGTACTAAAAATAATCTTTTTACTGTGTGATCAAGTAATGCTTGTAAAAAAACTTCTGCGTGTGTAGAAGTTACTTGTATATCTTTTGGTTTCGGATAACATTGTTTTTAACTTTCTTGTACGACTTTCTATGATGGAAATTTATCGAGGGCACTCATCCTAATAATATTGTACTGATGTCGAGATAGCTTATCATCTACTATAACAGCTAGTGCATCATCACCCGATAGTTTTTTAGGTGCTTGTGACTGCATAAATACTTTTCTATATCTACTTGCACGTGTGGGAGTGGATGTATTTATTTCCTTCAGTAATTTTGCTGCTTCAATTTGTCCCGATGCCCTTAAGCTCATCTGTGTTGCATGACTTAACATATTAACAGGCGTCTTATTTCTCAGTTCTTGAGTTTTTTTCCGTTTGTTTCGTTCACTACTCTTTTCAAATGCAACTACTGGACGACCACGATTATTCTGTTTATTTAAAGATAAAAATCTAATAGAAGCATTTAACCTGGTGGGTGGGGGGGCTATAGCCCCTTGGCCCCCCTTGGATCTGCGCCTGGTTCTCTTATAGAAGTACTGTACATTTCCTAAAAATATTTTAAATAATTAGTTATACTAGACCACCCAACCACCTTCTAAAAAAAAATTAAGCAATTTATATTTTTTTTCCCGTAAAGTTGCTATACATCGTCACAGTCAGAAGCTATTAATAGGAAATGGGGCAAATATGGGCAACATTTTTTTATCGAGGTGATAGAATACTCTATTAAGTATTATATTTTGCAATTTTTAAAGCTTGGAAAGACTTGGAAATGAACTTAAACTAAGTATAATTTTTGTGAGACGTATATGTTATTATTATTACTAGTTATTTATAAAACGTAATGTAACTGATCTGTTGCTAATGGTTCCATGATAAATTTAATTAAATAAACAAATAATCTCTAAGGTATAGAAAAAAACTAAAATTTAAAATAATATTATACTGTTTAATTTTATTTTATAATACACTGCGGACTTATATTATAACTGCTGTAACTAAATCAATTTAAGCCACAACTCGTGCACGAAACCGATTTCTAATGCAGTATAAACTCCTTTATTGGTGTATATTATAATTCGAAAAGATAAGTTAAATTCGATAAGTGCTATTTTTGCCAACTTTTGATGTCATTTGCCCCACTGTGCGACGTATCAAGGTTTGAAGACACCTGACTCATTGATGGAGCACTTGTGATCAGTGCAGCCCAAAAGAGCTCTCTTAAGTGGCTCACTGATCATATTAACCTGATAAAACCTTAGGACGGTGCAGAAATCCAAATGGTAGCTTACAACCCGATCAAGTACAAACGGATGGTCACTCATATACCAGGGCTGCCAAAAGAATTGAAGAAAATCTTCAATTTTGACAAAACTGAACCCAGGGATGAACATAGCGATCTGGAAAGTCCACTATAAGACAGAGGTTAGCTCGAAAGGACAAACTTTGTTCCTATGTGTGGACGAGAAGAGCATAGTCAAACTGGAGGAACTGAAGCGCAGTCTATATTTTAGAATGGGTAGAGTTGCTTCTAGAACTAAGTTGCAAAGCAGCCCAGAAGGATGTGAAAAAAAATGTGCTCTTCAAAAATCTGGGAAGAAGAAGGATGAAGAATCACCAGTGCCACTCGAAAAAGAAGGCAAGGCACAGGTAAGAAATAAACGGACACACTTCACTCCTATCTCGAAAGTGAAGAGAGGAAGTGGGTTACGTAAGGAAAAGGGACTCAGGAAACCGCCATCCTCAACAACCGCCACAGCTGAGGGGAACCTCTCCACGGATCCAAAAGGAAATGTGGAGAGTTCTGTGTTTCCAGAAGATTACTTGTTAGTAGTTTAAACTAAGTTAGTTCCTGGACTGCTTGACTCAGAGATGCGTATTCAACCTCGACAGTTGATAGTGCTATCGATTTTTGCCTTTATGAATACCATGCTACTATTCCATTGGTCATCATGAAAATAAATAATAAATAATGTATCCTAATGTTGATCGCCTAGTTGTTGTATCACCGCCATCATAGTCTGCATCACTATAACCATGTAACTTAAGTTTCACCCTAGAATAAAAAAATAAACTATAGTTATAAGTTCTTCTTAAATATTTTAAAATACGTCACACTATATTTCAATTTATTATTAGAGGCTTTTCTAAATAGCGACTGATAAGATTTACAACAAACGTTATATCAAGCCTTGTAATCTGACTTAAGATACAACAAATTTCCTACAATTTCTCTTTATGGAACTTCCCCTGCTTGTAATGATTGATGGTAGTAAGGTACATTTTTGTGAGTTTATAATACACTAACTGACAATACAGAAAGTATATCTATTGATAGTCATAATGGATAATAAACAATCCGTGACTGTGACAGCAATGTCATAAAAATCTAATTAGCTATCTGTATTTATAATCCCTTGTGTATTATACATGTATATTAACTAAAAAATTTGAAACTTTAAATGTTTATATCTAATAAACTAATAAAGTTATACAAAAAATTCAAATGCCATTTACTATTGAATTAAAAATCCAAACATTTTATTAAATTAAAAATATGTGTTCCCATTTAAAAAAACAAAGTTGACACCCTAACAAGGCATAAGGGATGAATATAAAAAGTTTTAAATAGTTAATAATTCAAGAATAATGTGTAATTAAAGAAAACCATAAAAAAATATGTTTAAATTATATATATTCTGCAAGTAATTGAGTGGGTTATTATAAAAAAATCACCCTGTATAGTTAACATTGCCAAGAAGTTTAATCTTTCTTGCAACATAGTTGATCGTAAACAATTTTTCAATTTCTTTAAAACCGAAACGAACGTTCGGCAGTATAGTTAGTGGCTGGTGTTGAGATAAATATTATAGATAAAAACTGTGTAATTTTCTTTTCATTAAAAGTTGTTATAAGATGAGAACCAAAATGTAATAGTTCATTTATTAACTAATTTTTTTCTAAATCTAAATTTTAAACGTTAAATAGTTCATTCGCTTTTTCCACTATCTTAGAGTCTTCTAATTCACGAAGTTTGATAAAAAATCGAATGGTTTACTGTCTAATATGACATAAAAAGTGTTAATTCTAAAATTGTCTTTTGCCAATATATCTACTTGACCATCTCGAGTTTCGTCATGGTGAACTGTTTTTTTTCTTTTTATAGTATTTTTAAAATAAGTTTTGTTTTTTACTTTGCATAGTGTTTTTTCTTCGTATACATTAAATGAATTTCGCTATGAGTCTACTAAATGAATCAATGAATCATACAACTCGAGGACTGTACAGACATCAATGTTAATATTCTGTAATTGTTTACTTACAGCATTTAATCTGTGAAGTAGAAAACCCCATAAGAAAACCAAGAACGCCATTTTCAACTTTTCAAGTTGTATTCTAAGTCCTCGTGCTTTACATATTGTTTCTGATTTTTCAGTTTTATCTATTTCGATTGCTTTAAGAACTTGTACTGTTACCATAATTCATATAAGCTGACATAAGCATCATACCTTGACGACCAGCGCGTAACTGAAAGACTTTTTACCGTTATAGCATTTGATTTCAAATGAGATTTTAAAATTGACCATCTGTAAGTTGACGCTGAAAAAAAATTATAAAAATGTTGTAATAGACAAAAAAACTTGACAGATTCATTTGAAGCTTCGATGGAGTGTGTTCCCATTAAATTTAAAGAGTGCGCTGCACACGGTATGTAAAAAGCTAACGGATTGAGTTCTCGTATTCTTGCCTGTAGACCTTTATAGGGCCCCGACATGTTATTGGCATTATCGTATGACTGACCCCCTTTTTTTTTTATAACGACCGGAATTATTGTGGGCTGCCCTGGAACTGCCGTGAGGCATTACTTCAAGGCGACCCACGCCGTCTTAATAATTCACACCACCATGTTGCGAATCAGCCCGAAATTAATCAAGAGCTGATTCGCTACGTGGTGTGGCCCCCTCCCGTTAACCGGATCCCAGAGTGGGAACTGTTAGGGAGGACTGCCAAAATAACTCACAAGACATAAAACATTACAAAAAAAAGAGAACCTAAAGCACTGGCCTAAACCAGCGCCTCAGGTCCTCCTGTGCCGGGCGGCGTGGCTGCCTCTGTCTTAGGCGTTCCGCTTCCTCCTTCTTTAATAAGACGGATTCGGCGAACGCTTTGACGAGCCTCCACGCCTCCCGACTCCTCAACATCAAGTCTATCATGGACCCGACTCGGAACGTGGACCCTAGTCAAGACTCCAAAGAGTCCCGCTCCTGGGCCCACGCCTCGCACCGGAAGAGGGTATGCAGAGCGCCTCGGGTTCGAGGGACCGGTTGGAGTTAACGAATACTCAAGAGTATCCGCCCAAACCGGGGACCCGTACAGGAAGACCGAGTGTACGACGCTGATTAAAAGTCTGCACCACATCTCTCTCGGCCCTACCAAATTGAGCATGAGTCCCGCCAGGCAATTCGTACGCGATGTTCCACAACAGAGGCCCGAAAACTGACCCTTGCGGGACACCTCCCATAACAGGTATGAATCTCGGGCCCGCGGCGCTCTCATAAGAGATGACCCGATCGCTATGACCAGTGGACTGACGGTCCGCGAGTCGACGGTGGTTGTTTGGCTGGGAGGTCGAAGTCGCAGGTTGCGACTACTCTCCGGTCCAACTCTTCCGCCGCTTCGCTCACGAAGACGTGTCGGTCCGGTACCGCGGGCGCCGACCATTGAGCGAGTAGTAAGCCCATCTCGAATGCGTTGACGTCCGTGGCCGGTCCGACCCGCCAGCCCACTCACTCTCCGCGGGACGGCTTGCGGGGCACGACTCGGGAGGGGGTGGAGGCGCCGTTGCCGCACTCATACACGACGGGAACACCAGCGTGACGTCCACCACCGAGCTCGAGGAGTGACCCTCGAACGTCGGGGTGGAGCCCCTGTTGGCCGACACCAGCCCGAAGGCCGACATCAGATCCAACAGGTCTTCGCCACGCTGATTCGTGTCCGCCGACCCCCAGACCGGAGAGTGGGCGTTGAAATCCCCGGCCACGATCTCCCCGCGGCCGTCCCGAGGCTGCCCGCAAGCAGGAGGACACGGGCTCGAGGAGTTCGGCGATTGGCAAGCTGGGCGGCGCGTAGCAGCTCAAAACGTCGATGCCGTCTATCCTCGCTACTACGTAACCGTCGCCCGACTCGATGTCCGCGACCGTTAGGCCGCGGTCCATCACGCCGATTGGCTACAGGAGCCTGCCTCAACACTCCTGCATTTGGTACGTATTCAATTGATGACGACACCTGGAAGGTACGCCCCCTACCAACCGCCGGCACTGGGGCATCCGAGTCCCCTGATACAGTAACATTTACTCTTTTCGATTCCATTTTCATAAATGTGATATGATTTGAGGGGGCTACCCTCATAGCCAGTCCCTCCGGCCAGTGAGCGACTAACTTCACTAGTTGCATTGCCGTTTAACTCCTTTCGCACCCAAACGCTACCGCTTATTCGTCCATAAAGGCTTATTTCACAGCTACTTTGTATATCTACAGGGTTAACAAGCGTTTGGGCGGCTCGCTGTCCGCGACCGCTTATTCGTCAATCCAAATTAATGGACTGCTTATTTCGCGGTTAACCTGCATATCTGCAGGCCGTTCCTCTATCCGCAACCTAAGGACGCGCCCGATTCCCCGAGCTACGGAAACTACGCTCGTACCGACGTTTCGTAGCCTCATAGAGTTCGATCACACCGACTCTGTAGCGCAGCGAAACGGGAATCATTATACCCTTCAGATGCTAAAAATGAATTATTATTATTGTCTTGGAATAATCAACGAAGTCCACAAAATACTTTGCCTAATATTTCAGAATAAATTAACCATGGTCTATCGATTATTTGTCCATTAAAATGTTTTCTCTCAAACATATTCTTCGTTAATAAACGTTTCTCTCTATTACTATATATACGCTACGATTTAGAAAAATCAATATTTTTATTTTGTTCAAAACCATTAACAGCAAAATAATCTCAAAGTTATAATCCATATTGAAGGATCATTTGAATAAGACATTGATAGTGACTCGAAACCTGTACATATTTCATCTTGGGCGGTAGACAAAGAATGACAATAAATGGCAGAAGAGGTTGAAGGTATACATTCTAGATTCTGATTTTCTATTAATTTTTTTTAGGTGAAGTAAAAATATTAAAATCATTCATCTTAGGTTAAAACAAATTAGAAATAGATACTTGTTGTACCTCATTTTCTTTTTTTGGTTTAAAAAATGCATCTACCTTTTAGGTCTGTTTGAGGACATTACTTAATTTTCCCGCCTTTTCTATTGTTTTCTTTTTATATTGAGATCCACTTAACTTTTTTCTGTTCATTTTAATACCACTGTAAACACCAATATCGTCACTAAATAATTCTCACGTACGTTTGAAATACAAAAACAACAATATCGGCACTTAAAATAAATTATGGGTACGTATCGGTATACCTATCGGTTGACGGACTACTACCAAATAACTTGTAACGTCATAAATTCGAAGGTGGACCGTTTATGATTTTTGTTATGTCTACTTATTTATTTTATCGCGCGAAAGAACCTTTTTCTGACACAGCGGTGTCAACCACTCATTATTTTGCCGCTGACCGCTAGATAAGGCGATAAAAGAGAAATATAATTAAAATCGAATTGTTTATCAGTTATGATTCCTTCCAAAAAGACTGGCCGTTATCGATTTGAAATTGCCGTTAGATCGGTGTTGACTCTTGTCCATTCTTTCTTCTGTCATTGACCGTGCTAGGGTGCACACGTTTATAGTTTTATTGACATTCTTTTTTCAATGATGGAGTAGAGCCGCCAACGGCGAACGGCCAGGTCTTTTCGGTGAAGCATCCAGACCATCGGATGGGTCTCTTCGGAGACCGGGTATCGACCTTTTTTTATATATTATATTTATGTAATGAGCTATATTTTATTAATTATTTTATTTTATTTTTATTTTATCGTAAATTAACTTAATTTTGTTAATGTGTGGAGAGCACGTGTTTCCCATTTCTTCTAGCCAACGCTAAGGAGCGAGTGTCCAGACCGCTTCTGGTGTTTTTTATTAATTTCCGATTAACATTAACGGATGTGTTCCAATACCGTCCGTGATGTTTGTAATATTATTTGTTTTTTTTTGTTTAAATATTTTATTTTATTTTTATTGCCTTTATTTGTAGACAANTAAATATTTTATTTTATTTGTATTGCCTTTATTTGTAGACATGGTTTTTGATGCATTCGCATTTTTGTCCATGTTTAACTTAATTTTTTTTTTTTAACAATTAAATTAAATTTCCTTATTAATTTCAACTGTAATATTTATTTTATTGCGCGAGTAACTTAATTACTCGCGTGTTTTTATCCCTATTCCTTAATCTAGACACGGGCTACGGTATGTTTTACATATCAACCACATACAACTTTGATTGTCATATTGTGTTTAATAAATCACGAGGTATTATAGTAATTTATACATATAACGACATATTAACTTAGATTATACTTTTAATTAACTTAAAATTAAATTCCACCTATGGTCCGGTAATCATATCTGATAGGTGTGACACCTCGCCTAGGTGGTGGCGACCCTAGCTACTATAGCTAGTCGTTATGCAAGTGGCAAACCATGTTGTTGTTACAGGACGAATTATTAAAAAATAGCCCACTTGCAAACTCAATAAATTTATAAACGGATAAACTGTAGATTTGTCTTATCAAATAATCTAAAAATATCTATTCGTTTCTATAAAGCGAACATTTTTAGGCTATACTCTAGTATTTATTTTATATATACATGTATAGAATTGTATTACATACATTCTCTAAACAATAACATAAGCTATAATACAGAGTATCCCACCGTGTTTTACTCAGCTGAACTATTCAATTGATATTAAATCGAGTAAAACGCGGTGGGACACTCTGTATAGTACAATCATTGTGTCGTCATCCTCATTATCAACGAGTTCCTAGGAAAAACGAATATCACATTGCTAAAAATAAACGAATATAAAATCCTCATACGCCGTTCAAAATTTTGTAGTAGTAAAATAAATTAAAAAATTAGTAATTTTATATTATAAAAACTAAACCAATATTCAACAAAAATTTGCCGCCCTATGCGGCCGCATAGGTTGCAGTGCCTTAAATCCGCCTCTGTACACTACCCCAACAGTAAAACTAGTTAGGACAGGTCGCGCTCATAGAACTGACAACCGAACTCGCTTTGATACGACCGAACAGTAATAACGGGCGTTTACTAGATTAAATATCTACGAAAATAATCCTAATATAAAACTCCGGTTTATACTGAAGTACATAGAAAAATCGTGTTAATTAGAAGCTAATAAAATAATGTAATCTTAAAAATAGCCTGGTTGTTACACTGAGCCAATGACGTATTATATTGATATTCTGAGGTAAATCTATTTCACTATACCGCTCTTAGAAGGTATAATCGTTATATACAATATTCAACGGCATAGAGTTCATTTTTAATATTGTGGGGTAATAAAATAATCAATTATTTCGTAATATACCCGGTCGTAAACGCTAAGTTGGATGGTATGTTAACTTCTCATCGAGTTTTTTATGCGAGATCAAACAGTTATTACTTTGTAAAGACAGAACTTCATATAGTATTCAAAAGGAATAATATTAAAAATTATGTAAAAATTTATGCAATGATTTATAGATATCATATTTAAGATAATTTTGTGATGTTCGGATAATATTACACTAAAACTTCTTTTAGCACTGTTTAATAATTATATTTATTATTAACATTCAATCACGTCTTAAAAACTCAATTTACCTCTGTATTGATTATTAAACATTTCAACCAATCACTAAAAATTATAGTCAATAAATAAGAAGGCATTTAGCCCTTCCCCCCCTCAAGACTCAATTGTTAATTTTTAAAAAATAATCTTTTATTTACAATAAATAAAAGTATTTATTCGAACAGTGTAATTATAATTACATCTTAGCACTCGTTTATTAAGTATGCAGCTTGACATAGATGTTTCGATTTCAACAATTTTTTAACTTTATTTAATGCATTTTGAATAATTAATCACTTTTGTTCATTAAACCAATCTTTTTAGCAACTAGTTTCAAATTATGACTAAAAACCATCTCCCTTAAAAATCTCTGTACTTTACGCGTCGATTAGTGTGCCACTCGCACACTAAAATACTTAAATAGAAAAATTTAGGTTTGCAATTAAATAAAAAATCGTGGTTTAATAATAATAGAGATAAAAATATTTCAGTGGAATTTTACTTAATTATAATACATACTTTAAACTAATCCTAATAAAATGAAAATGTGTATTTTCCTTCTTTTAAATATTGATTATTTCATACCTTGGCGCTTTCCTCAACGTCACCACTTCCTCGTATTTGTTTTTATCAGCTATTCCTGCGTTATCGTCAATGCTAAACTGAGCCTTTATAGATTACAATGTCAACGTCTATAAAACGAAATTGTACTTCTAGCAGTGCATTTCAGTGTATTAATTATATTGTGTGTTAATTAATTATTTCTCAGCTCACCCAAATATAAGATACTTTTTCTGATTACTTGAACAATTAGTTTGATTTTAAGTAAATTGTGTTCTACTTAACATTTGGTGTGGCATACAAACGATATGGATTTAGAAAATGTTAAACAAATATTTAAGGACGCTGGGACTGCTTTAAGCCGAGCTGTGCAGGTGCATGAATCAATATTTTTAATTGAATAAAACTTAAGAAAATAATAAAATTTACATGTTTGCTACTAAATTCGTAGTTTACTTACAGTAACATATGGATTAATAAAGAATTTAAAATTTATTTTTTAATATTAAGCAAAACATTTCTAGAATAATTATTTAATAAATAAATAAACAAAATTATTGACAACCTTATTTGTAAATATTATCCTTCTAGTGAAATAAATTTTATTTTTAAGTGAATTTAAGATTAACATATTAATTTTTTTTTTTTCAATAATCTGCAATTTTGAGATTAACTTTTATAATTTTTCTTGTGTAGTTATTTGAAAAGTATAAAAACATACAGTGCTAGCACAAGGAGAGACACATGCCCTTGATCCCACATTTTATGGGGCTTTATACACATAGCAGTGGCATAGTTTAAGTTTTAATTTTGGGGTTAATGTACACTCAAAAAAACATTTATTACCCTCTCCAAACAAATTTTTTTTTTTATTTTTACCATGTTATCATTTTTACTGAGAAAATCTATCACAATTTAACTGTTCCCTTTTGGCATAGGGGCCTAGCAAAACCTGACACCAGCACTGAAAACACTTATAAAGTTATGTGGTCTTAATTAATTAACTTTTTATAACTCAAAAAAGATTACTTACAAAACATGCTATTTTATTTTTACTCTATTTATATATACATAACTTAGTATAATACAGAGTATACTAAAAACAATATAGTTTAGTATCACAGTATCAAGTTATTGTTCATAAATAGGATGTATTAACAATTTTCAGGTAAAACTGTTTAATCAGAAATCATTAAGTATTAATTTATTTTTCAGTTTACTGAAGAAAAATTGGGTAAAGCAGAAAAAACAGAGCTCGATCCTAACTTTGAGAAATTAGTTTGTTTCTGTGATAGTACCAAACAAAACACTGAAAACATGATTAAAAATATGGAGTTCATTTTGAACTATAATCCTGGTATAGAAAAAATTATTTTCTTAAAAGAAATTTAAAAAGTTTAATACAGTATTTTACAAATTGTAGATCTATGAAAAATAATTAATTTTATAATTTTTATTAGAATGCTTATAATAACATATTATTTTATAGCATAATAAACTGTATCATAAAATAATAAATAAAACCATGTTTAGGTATGAGAGTAGAAAATCTATTCTTTTTGGATAAAAAAAAAAGTGAATTAAGTAGTCTAGAATATTTAGGACTGGCCATGACTGAAGCGGGAAATAATTTTGGCCCAGACACTGCATATGGTATAATTCAAAATAATATTGGTATGAACTACTAAAAAATAAAATATTTATACCTTCAGGTAGTGCACTGATTAAAGTTGGTAATGCCCAGCAATCATTAGGACTTAATCAAAGAGAATTTGTTAGATCAGCTTATGATTGTTTTATTAATCCTATGAATAAATATTTAGAAACGGATATGAAAACTATTGTTAAAGAAAGATCTCTCTTGGAAAAAAGAAGGTAGAAAACTGTTATTCTTATATCTTTATTTTTATACCTTTTTAAATTAATTTTAATGTTTAAAATTTGTGTAGATTAGACTTAGATGCTTGCAAAACACGAATGCGTAAAGTAAGAATGTTGTCAACAACTAAAGATAAGGTAAAATTTTTATTTAAAATTGTTTTAATCAAAATTAATAGAATAAAATAAACGCTAGGTTAATTGATTGATAAAATAATTTCATGCAGCCAGACGAAACAGGTCCAACTGTAGAAGAACAAATTGAAAAGGTAATAAAAGGAAAAGCTGTAATGTGTGGCGTTTGTTTTATTTTATATTTCAAATAAAATAATTTATAAACTTAAGATTTTATTTTTTCAGTAGAGTAGTGATTGAACTTACTTCAATTTGTCTAATATTGTGTTACTTTTAGGCTGAAAATGATCTTAAAGTAGCCCAAGCAGAATATGACCGACAAACAGAAATAACTAAGTTACTTATGGAAGGTGTACCAAGTGCTCATCCACAACATTTACAACATTTGCTTGATTTCGTTGATACTCAAGCAGCATTCTATTTAAAATGTCATGAATCTCTTATGAGTTTGCAATCTGATCTTTCAGGGTTAATTATAAATATTTTATTTTATTAATAAATATCTTTGCTTTATTTTATTACAATTATAATGTAAATTATTGTATATTATGTTTCAGTTTTCCATCTGATTACAATAATGTTGCAACATTATCACCAGATACTCCAGCTTTAGGCCGAATACAACAGGCAAAAGTAATTACTAGTCAAGAACCACGAGACTCTAGTGAATTGAGATTGAGTGCTGGAGAAGTAAGTCTTATCAATTAATAAAGAAGAATTTATAGAAAGTTGTAATTTTTAGCTTCAATGCGAAGCTAAGAAGATATTAGTTTTACTTTATATATATATTTTTTTTTTTTGTCACCACTTTTTCTCAGCTCTCACTGAACCAATTTCCTTCAACGAAACGTCAAAAGATCACAATCGTATCTAGTCGAAGACATTACTCTCAAAAATTGAAAAAATTTCCCTCGTTCCTTGTAAATGGGGGAAATCTCCAAAAAAATTACAAATTCAAAAATCGATAATTTTCGAAAAAAATTTTTACTTAAAACTATCATAAATTTTTCAAAAATTACTAAATTAATATAATATTTTTTTTTATAGATGCATTATGTCTTTTCCTATCATTTGGTATATTTTTTTTATAAATCTGACCCTTTACCTGCCCACAGGAAGGGGGGTTTAAAATGACAACTTTTTTACAAAAATTTTACTTTTTCAACTTAACTTTTGAAAATATTCCGGAAAGTCTGACACTTTTATATATATCCTAAATTAAAGCTAATGTAATGTACTTTCTTATGGAAAAAAAAATTTGACCTCTGGACTTGTCTTTGTGGTGAAAATGGCTACCAAATGCTATTTTTGTGTGAAAATTCTTGATTTTATATTTTACATTTTTAACTTTATATTGTTTTAACTTATTGAAAAGTGTATGGATTTTTTTATGAGAAATAATATTTATATCCCTCTTTCATTCGACATACCTGTTTTTTAAAATAACACCATTTTCCTTTATATATATTCATTTATTACAGTTGTAAATCATAAAACTTGTAATCAGAATTTAAATAAGGAAATAGGAGATCATGTAGCTTTTGAAATAATCCACCAATTTTTTTAAAATTGAACACTATCTACAGATTTGCATCGAAGCTTTTTTTTTTTTTATAGTGATTTTAATCACTGTCAGATATCATTATACTTGAGCCAACTATGCCACGTCACTACTGTGACGCGACCTCCCTGTGCTGGTTTTTTTAAACTAATTTTTTGTATTGATTTCAAATTTACAATTAGATTTTTTTGACCACCTCTAATTAGTAAAAAAACGACTATTATCATATCAAAAATAAACACATAGTAAAATTTATTTTACCATAATTTAGAAATAGCTGAGATGGTAATAATATAATTTTTTTATTAGTAAAATTGAGTCTTTTAAAACATTATATTACATATTAAATTTTTTATTTTTATAAATAGTCCAATATTAAATAAAATATTTATTGACATAAATGATCAAAAATTGAATTGTTTTTTGAAAAATTAAAATCTATCAAAATTGTATCATTGAATTGTATATTTTGAACCTCTTCTAATAACATATATACTTACATTAATATAAAACACTGAAGTTTCAATACTCTTATAGTTTATACTCTTCAAATAAATTTTCTAAATACTTTAAATACAATTTGATATTCTTAACATTTTTCATTAATTCTTCTTTAATTTCTTTTTTTTTTTCTTTTTTTTTTTTTTTGTTATTAACAACCATGCAATACCAATTTGAACTTTATTATTTGTATCAAGGGTAATTAGTAGATTAAACAAAAATTACTTTGTTAAACAAAATCCTTTACTTTTACGTTGCTTATCTAGTTTTAATTTGTATATTACATACAAATCAAAAATAGATAAGCAACTACTGATATTTGATAATTTTTGTTTTAAATCTTGTTAAAAATATTTATTTTTATTTTTAACAGATAATAAGTATAGATGTAAATTCAGACATCGGTTCAAATTATTTTATTGGTAAAAAAATTCAAAAAGGAAAAGTTTATAAAAGTAATGTAAGACTTCTTAATCAAAGTTAATTATTCATTTTTATACAAAACTATTATTCCTATTAACAGTTCTCACTAAAAGTTTTTAAAGATATTTTAAACTTGTGTTTAACTTCAAGTCTAATTTTTACCTTTTTTCTATAAATATTTAATAGTGATATTTAAATTCTTACAGTTGTCACTTTGTATTTTATTTTTAGTTTAATGTAAATAAAAATCATTAAATTATAAACATTCGGTAACTGTTACTTTTAAGAATCCAAATATTGTGAATTAAATAATTAACTATAACTAGTTTTTAGAGAATTTTGTTAAATAATTAATATTGATCTGATTATTTTTAAATAAATTATTAAACAACAATTATTTTTACATAATTTTTATTTTAAGTAATAAAAGCACCAAAATTTGAGCGAGTCACAAGGATATGACAAATCCAATAATTTTTAATCTAGTAAATATTTAATGTTGCTTTGTTCTTATAAAAAAAAAAAAATTTCAAACATTTTATAAAATATTGAAAAATAACAATTTTGTAGAGTAAATTTTAAGAAAATATTATTACCATAATATTTAATTAATATTTCGTTATTTAATTTCTAGAGCATTTCAACATTTTTCAAAAAAATGTTATGAATACTTTACAATATCAACCAATAGCCATGTTATGAAGGAAAGGATAGAAGTTATATAATAATTTTACATTAAATGTGGATTATAGGCATAAAATATTTTCCAAACAAATTATCATTGCTTGAACAAACACCTCTAATTTTGCTTAATAAAATTGATATCAACTGAATAGAAATTAGTCATGTGACATATTTTTTGTGATAAGTTAATAATTAATATTACTGAATTTAAAATGGATAAATATATTCATACTTTAAACATCTAAAGTATTTATACCTGTATAAATTGTGTAACTAAATCAATTACCAATTATTATAAAAATTAAAATATGAATAATTATTTTTTTATGTATTTGCAAGGTGTAACTAAAACGAATATTTCATAATTTAGTTATAACAGTTTCTATTAAAATAAAATATGTGACAAATTAAATGTTAAAACATAGTTAATTTTTTCTAATTTTTTTTATGAGTAACATTTTCACAATATTTTATAAATACAATTAATTGGTACATGTTAACTTTCTCTATTATACCATCATTATCTACTTTACCTTGCTGATATGACAGGATTTTTATACTCACTATTGACCTAAAGTAAATTCATTATGGCTGAGTAAAACAGTAAGGAGGCAAGATCCTCATCACTATTGCTGATCACCTGTCTGAAGACTAACCACAAACAGCACAGCTGAACACCAGCACTAAGGAGGCGATCTACTGCGCCACATTGTGCCCCTACTTTCTGTATCCTTACTTAAAATAATAAGATTTAGGTAATAAAATAAATAATAAATATTCAATATTGCACTTGAAACTTAACAACAAAATATTAATAAAATATTGAAATATCATATTATTTTTTAAGATTTATTCTAAAAAATGACTTTTTTGAAATATTTTAAAACTAATATTTATTCATAAATTAAAAAAATATGATATTATTAATATAAATCTGACAATTATTTTAAAAAAAAGTAAAATAAAATATTTACTGCTTCAAGAGTTATTGGATTTGTCAATTCATAACATGATTTGATCTTTTAGAAAGCTGAATTATTGTATTTTTTTGTGTAGAGAGAGTGGTTAATTCGGAGACAATTTTATTTTAGTTAATTCTTCACTTTTACAAGCCATTTTTTATTTTTTCATACATTTTATAATTTTTAGACAAATATTTTCACTAAACAATTTGTGCATAGTATCATACTAATGACAATGAAACTAAACTTTATTAGCTAATAATGTAACAAGCACATATTTATTTTAAATTGGTTAGCTATGTTGTCAACATGGAAATAAAAGTCGTAGGGTTCCAAAGCAGTTACTAAAGCTCTCTTATAGGGATCATCAATTGGTCATTGAAAATATATAATAGCTAATAACTTTATACTATATTATCTAAGTTTTGGTAAAAAATGTCTAATAATTATCTCTTCTAACTCTATTTGAAAATTTCTAATTCTACTTATTGTAAGAATATTAGTATTAGTAAAATTTTTTTTTTCGCATTTATCAACTAATTAAAGGCTATCATGGCCTCCCTCAAAGAAGGAAGTTTCTTAACCATTTATACTCCGGGATGGGTGGTCGTTAGTCCATCACCGGAAGTAAGATTTATAAAAACAAAATAATTAGTATAAAATTGTATTCAATATAATAGAAAAAATAAAAATAAATTGTAGAATAGCAAATTTTTTAGTTAAAAAAAATAATTAGTTGATAAACACTAAGAATATAAGATATTTTCAGTAATAAAAATGTGTAAGAACCCCATAGTTCCAAGTCCAATTCTAATCTTAACAATAATAGTTAAAAATAAATGCGAATATTAATAATAGTAACACAAAATTTTATTATATACAATTAATCATATTTTATATCTTTTTTGTCATACAAAACAAGACAATTAAACATTTTTATTCTGTTTGGATAAAGTAATTATTTACAAATTTACTACATGTTGATCAAGGAATTCTTTTAACTGTGACATAGCTTTTTTTCTATGTGATATTTTATTTTTTTCTTCTTTAGTCATTTCAGCAAACGTAACACTATAACCATTAGGCTGAAAACACGAATCCCAACCAAAAGTTTCAATTGCTGTGGGTTCAACTATAGTACCATCAGTTTCACCCCTAAATATATTTATTTCACCTTGTTCATTAACATAAGCAACAGTACATACAGCCACAGCTGTTTTATCCTCAAATCCATTAAGCATTCGATAAAGACCTAAAGGATGAATTTTTTCTAAAAACCATTTTACGTATGGACCTAGAATATGATAAATATTTAATACAACTTGTTAAACAGTAAGAGTTATAGCAGATTAAGATTTAACCTGGAAGACCACCAAATGCATTAAAACATAAACTAGTATCTTCAACAATACATGGTCCCTTAATGATTTCAAAAGCTGCCTGAGCTTTTTTCTTACAGATAAAGTCTTGATCTCCTTGATGCTCAGGTAAGTCAATATGTTTATTGGACAACTGAAATAATTCACTAATATTATTTTTTAAATTAATTAATTTTAATAGAAATTTTTATATTAAACAAACATTAAAAGGAGTATCTCCTGTATAAAAAGTTTTAAACATTTGAATAACTTCTTCCAACTTCTTAATGTTTCCCGTGACAAAAACAATATTTTTTTTTGGCATAATTATTTAATGATACGTATAATTAAACAAACTTATTAATATTTCAAAATATTAATATGTATGTTTTAATTTTTTAAATTAGCATAACCTATTTATTAATTTAAAGCCGGCAGATCACATTACTGCTTATCACTGTTTCATAGATGCAGAATATTAATACTGATATAAGTTTATTATCAGATAATATAAGCAATATATATACCTCACGCGCTAAATTTTCAACCTAATAGAGAATTTTGTCTAGCAAACATTCTCAATTACAGACTATAAAAACTTCATATCATTATTCAAAATGTATTTATGTTAAATTTGTATAAAACTAATGATAATGCTTATAAGTCTAATCATAACTGTACTGATATTTGTTTAGATTATTTAAAATTTTAGTATTAAATATCGATATATTCAATATTTTTAGATTAATTCAATATTTTAATTAATTAATAGAATGATAAAAAACTAGTTTTTTGATGAGTATATTAAATTTAAAATTGACTGGCCAAGAGTATGTCAAAGATACTCACAATAGAGCGTTCCATAGAAGTCAGGGCTTTTTAGAATTAAAATTAAAAGGAATTAATAACTAAGAATATTAAGTATGTTTTTACAATAAATCTACCAATTTATTTTACTCTATATTTCTTACAGAGTTACAAAATTAATAGCCCAAGTTTAAGCCTAAAAGAATCATTTAAATAGATTCTTTTCGGCTTCTAATTAACATTTGGACAAAACCTCATAATGTGGCTATTTTAGGTTTTGTAACTACCATTCAATATATAATAATACAATAAAAAATAGTGTACAATTTTTATTTTTCCTTTTGATGTTATAACCATATAATTACTACAGAAAATTTTTAATATATACCTTTAAAAGGTTATATTCAATATTTTCTAAGTATCAAATTTTCGGGAATTTTCAAAATTCCAAAAAAATGTTGCCCAATCAATTAATAAAACTAACTTAAGTCATTTCTCCCTGAGACCTAAGCTATTTTTTTATATTGGTTATTTATTTGAAATAAATACCAACATAACAAATTGATATTTTTCTAAAGAAACTCATTGTTGGTCACATTGTTAGGAACACCTTCGCTACTTCAAAATATTAAATTATCATACTCGTACTTTTTCTACTTCAAATCAATGGGCTTACCTACATCAACGAAATCCCCACTTCTCTTAAGCACCAACTCTACGTAGCTACTTTAATATAGTATAAATCAGGCCACCTGCCCTTCACCAAGCAAACCATCTCTCACCGACACCTCCCCGCGACGGCGCTATATTGTGATTAAAAACATCATATCACATATCTCGTTTTGTATTTACAATTTTTTTTATATTAACAGCGCTCATTGAAACGTGTTTATGTTTTTATTGTTGTTTTGGTCGATTACGGATAGAAAAATCATTATTATTTTAGAAATTATATCAATTAAGACATAAGTAAAAAGTAAACTTTTTTTTATTTACTGTTTAAAATAAATCTGAGGTTGCTCTCACTATGCACCTTATTACTGTGATATTTTCTTCATTATAAGTCTAAAACAGGTATGTAATTAAGTTTCTAATGAAAATTAAATCTGTGTTATTCATATATTTAGTTAAAAATAATAATTCATATAATAAGAAATTCAAATTAAAATAGCATATCTCTGACCAAAAACTTATTACAAATAAATTTTTACATATAATTAATGAATATTTAAAGTTTGTGGTGTTATAATGTTGTTTAAATTTTAATTTGTAGTTAGAGATTATATTTAAGCATAAAATGTTATATTTGTTAATTTTCTTCCAAGAGTTACACTTAATAAAAATGTATTATTTCAATAATTGTTAAACAGTTGTTTAACAGAGTTGTTAAACAAATACCTTATGAAATTAAAGCTGAAAGTATTACTATTATATTATCCAATAATACTTGTTAAAAATAATCCTGGTTTGTGTATTCATGAGATTTAGAATTTATGAGTCATAAATTATGACCTAATCATTTATTTATACTGAATAAAAATACAACTAATATGTATAATTTTAAAGTATCTTTATACTTTAAAACTTTTTAAACAAGTTATCATTTTTTTATTTGTTAAATAAATTATTTACTGTTATATATGTAGTTTATTATGATCCAGTACAGTTCACAATTGAATCAGTCATTTAAGGCACATTATTTGTCATATTTATTAAATGTTTAGAAATCATTGGCATTATTATCTTATAAGGATTATTATCAAAAAGTAATGTTTCTTTTTCAGTACCCTTAAACAAAATTTAAGTTCTTTTAAAAATTATTAATTGAAGTACATTCCACAGAAATTTATTTTTTATTTGCTTGACTTTTCATTTTTCTTATATTTACCACGTGAAAGAATAATTTTTATTAGTATGAACTTCAAAAAAATAATTCTTGAAATTGAATTTATAATTTTATACTATTTCCATCAGATTAAACAATAATTTTTGCAAATATTTTAGCTTTATTTTATTTTTGTAGTATTAATGGTTGAAATTATTTGAATCAATTTTGGCTTCTCTAAATGTTACTTTCAAAACATGGTATTTCCTAATTTTCTAAGGTACTTGCATTATGTCATATTTTTTGTTTTTACATTACTAAAATATTACACTAAAAAAATTATTTACCATTGTTTTAGTTGTACAAATTTTCATTTTTATTTTCTAGCGATATAATAATGGATAAACGCCAAAAAAACAATTATTCACCAAACACTAATGAAAAAACAATTCCTGAAAAAAAAAATGAGAAATTATTACCAAATGTTGGGTATGGTAAAATATTAGGAAAGTCTGAATCTAATACTATATCTGAAAAATCCATTGAATCAACAACTAAACCAACTGTTCTAACCGATCAAGATATCAATAATTACATATTGAATTGTGTTTCAAATTTAAAAGTTAGCGATCAAAAATCTCCTACACATTCCAAATTATTTTCATACAAATCGTTAGATTTAACTAACTCAGCTGATAGATTACAAAATAATAACTCTAATGATCATATAAATGGAACTAATACCTATCATTCTAGTATTGATCAAGGAAAATTTCCAAGGGGTAATATGATATTAAAACCTTTATTGTCAAGTCCACCCCCATATTCTACTGCTATGACTAATCGTGATTCACCTAGCCCTAGAGCTAATTTGACTTCTGTTAGTCATGATAGTATGATATTAAAATCATCTCCTCTTTATGAAAATGTAGAATATTATGGTAGTACCCGTTCTGTTAATCAAACACCAACTTACTTCCAACAAAGACCAAGACCTGGCTCACATTCCAGTGGTGGATCTCAAGATTCTAGACATTCAAGTCCTAGAACTAGCATAGTCTCTTGTGAAGGTTCTTCAGCATTATATGAATCTAATTATCGCAAAGCACAGCCACAAGTTCCAGTTAACTATACTAAATATGTACCACCAATAGGAAAAGAAGTTCCACCTTATGAAGCGCCACCAGTTTACGAAAAATTGGCTGATCCTGTAAAAAGTACAGTGAGTTATGAACCTGCCAAACCTGGTCCTCAAGTACCCGTACAGTCTCATTCAATGGATCAATCTACTCGATATCCTTCACAACATGCCATACCATACATTAAACCAACATCTTCCACAGTTTCACATACTACAAAAGTTGTGCCTGAATTCATATCTCAAACCAGCCCACGTCATGTAAAATTAAATTCAGTTAATAATATCAGTCACTCACAAGTTACTGCAACATATATACCACCAGCTCTGTCACCTCAAATGTGTATTGTTGGACAACCTGCACTAGCTGAATCTCGATCTCAAAAACAGCTTAATTCTGTAGCTAAAATTCTTCAAACACCTTCTTTATATCAACAAGATTTAACAACATTACATCAAAGTACATCATCACTCCCTTCACCAGCCCCTCCTTTGCCTGCTAAAACAAAGCAATCAGCTAAAAATCTCCTACCATACAATGTAACTCCTCCAAGACCTATGGTAAAGAAATATTTATTATTATTTTTTGCACATTTTCAGTACATGTTGAGATTTCAACCAAAACTTGTTTTATAAAAAAATGTTTAACATTACTTTGTTTTTCTTATTATTTATGGTTTTAAATTCAATAGGGACCAACAGAAGCTGAAAAAAAGATTGAAGAACTTACCAGACAATTGGAAGAACAAATGGAAACTCAAGAAGTTGCTGTAGGAGGAGAATATTTTGGTATTTTTTTATCAAGATAGTTTACACATTTTTTTTTTTTTTTTTTTTAATTTAAATTATTATTTTTAATTATTAAGGAATATGTCATACTTGTGGTAATAAAGTAACTGGTGCTGGTCAAGCTTGTCAAGCAATGGGTAATTTATATCATACAAATTGTTTTATATGTTGTGCTTGTGGACGTGCACTTCGTGGAAAAGCTTTCTACAATGTCTATGGTCGAGTTTATTGTGAAGAAGACTATATGGTAATATATAATGTGTTTTACAATCAATGTAATTTATTATTAGCATTTCTAGCATGAAGTTTTTAAATTATCCAATGAACTTCTATAACATGATTCACTTTTTTTATATTCTTATTCTTACAATTTTTTTAAATTAAATCCCTACTATCATAACAAAAACCTAATAAAATAAAGAGAAAAGGTGAGTAGGATATAGAAAGTTAGGGATACTTTAAATTCCGAGTATGATCCGAAAGTCATAAAATAACATAAATATAAACTCTTATAAATTTAAAAAAATCTTACCTGATAATTTTTTATACATAAGATTAGGGTTAATACAACACATTTAATTATTAGAATAAAAATGATGAAAAAAAATGTATATATTTCTTTTCAAAAGGAAGTATTTTAAAAGTGAATATTAATTAATTTATGATTCAATCGTGTATATTATAATATAACTAAACAGTATGTGTTTGTTGACTATTTCTCTTAAATGTTAATTTAAATTATTTTTGTCTGAAAAGGATTATGTCCTTCTAAGAATATAATGTATAAATATCACATGCTATGGTAGTGACAAATATATTATGACACTACTTTTCACAAGAAAATTCTAATTTTCTATTTAGTATAGTCAGCAAAAATACTAGTTTTTATGACTGATGGCTACTGCTTATTGACTTCTTTTAGTCTGTTTGCTAGCTTATGATTCAGCATTAGTGCCCATACTACCACTATGGTTCATTAGATGCATCATTCCTTGCATAAAGTTTTAAATTATTGAACAATTTTCTATGAAGCCTTACTATTTTCACTCTTGTTCTTACAGGTTTTCCTTAATTGGATCCCTGATTTTTACAAAATTAACCTTTTTGTGGTATATCCATCTTGTTTTAACAAGAAAGCAAGAAATTTCCACTACAGCAATGCTTGGTACTGTGGTAAAGCTATAAACTCTATAGTGTGCTCATGCTTACCAATCCTAAAAATAACTGACAGTTTGATCAATAGTGAATGTTCCCATACTTACTAAATTATAAGGGTCTGCAGTATTATCATTCCTATGATTCTTGAGGATCCCTTGTGATTACTTGATATCTTAATTTGTGTATCAGTTAGAATTTTATCAACAGTTGAAAATATAAATATATATATATATATATTTTCAAAAGTTATTCTTTATTCAATAAACCCAAAGATTTTGTTTATTATAGATCTATTTTTTTTTTTTTTTTTTTTAATATGATTGCCTAATAATTTTAAAACATTTATTAAATATGTTGAATAAAAATTCATTAAATTAGTTTTTTTTAATTATAACAAAATTTTATTTTTAAGAAATTTTTTATATTGTAATAGTTATTTTATAACTGTTAAAGTGCTAATTTTTTTAATATTACACTAAAGTCTACCTGTTTATAGGTAGAATATAATAATAATAATGAAATATAATAATTTTTTTCTCTTTCATTAGTACATAGGGTTCCAACAAACTGCTGAAAAGTGCTCAATATGTGGACATTTAATAATGGAAATGATTTTACAAGCAATGGGCAAATCATTTCATCCAGGTTGTTTTAGATGTTGTATATGTAATGGTTGCTTGGATGGAATACCATTTACAGTAGATATAGACAATAAAATTTACTGTGTAGCAGATTATCACAGGTACTTTAAATACATTTTTCTTTATTAGTTAGAAAAATCAAATAATTACACCTATGCTTTATTAATTTTTGTTTTTATGTTAATAAAAAAAAAAGTTTTAATTATTTGTCATAAGTATTTATATAAATTATTTGAAAAGATATTTTAAAATCTGTGATTTGTGATGTATTTGAAATCTTCAATAAACAAGTTTGTTTTTAATAAGGAACCATTAAAAGGTCCAGTTCAATAATTGGCTATTTATATTTTTTAATTGTTCAGGAGACACAAAAATGAAATCATTTTAAATTAAATTCTGTAAATTAGGTATCTCTATTTTAACAAAATAAGCTTTTCTAGTGGATAGATATGTCCCTTTATCCATACCAAATGGTTGAAAATCTTTTATATAACAAATTATTGCACAGGACCCCTCAATTGTTCCTTGTTAAAAATAAACTTGTTTAATGAAGATGTCAATCACTTTACAAGTTTCATGTTCTTTATAGATAAGGTTAATGTACTCTATTTCTTACTTGCCAATATTTTAGCATATAGAGCTGAAACAATTTTTCAATTTAAAATGGTATTTTCTACTAAAGAAAGAAATGTAGAATAGTACTATCGTAATCATTAAATATTGAGAAATTTTTTCTTTTAATTTCTTTTAGGTACATATTTTTTTTAATTTATCTACCATAGAGTATATTTATGTTGATTCCTTATACCTTAAAACATGGTTGCTGAGGATTGATGATTGGTTATAGAAAGTGTACCGGAAATAGTATGAAAAAAGAGGCATGGTATGGGATTACAACCCACAACCCAAGGCGTTTTAGAGACAAACCTTACCACTAAGCCACTGTGTTACTTATAAGGATATCAACTTTAATTCCTCGAGTGGCAACCACATAATTAACTAGCTTATTTAATAGATAATGAATGAATTAAGAAAATGACTGGTCTGAAAATCTTTTGGACCACTATTTCAGAAGTTATTAACATGTTCTAGTCATGGCTGCAGATGAGACTGGGGTGTTGTTATTTTTATCAATAATCATTTTTTGGCTACACACTTCCTCTCTTTTAGGTATAAAGTAGTAGGTATATATAAGTATAAAGTTGCCATTTGAAAAATTAAAGTTGATACCCTTAAACGATTTAAGGGATGAACATAAAAAATAATTTGAAAAAAAAACATGCAATTAAATAACATCAATACATTTTTAATTTTATACTTATTTTTCAACTAATTAAGTAGTTTATAATAAAAAAAAAACACAGTATATGAAATTTGCTACTGATAAAGAATACTAAAAAAAGTTTAATTATTTTAAAAAATATTCAGTAGATTAAATATACTTTTCACCCTTGTTTAAGAAGCCTTGCAATTGTTTTGAGTACTACCTATTTAATTTGAACTTTCAATAAAGGCTATTTAAAAAAAAAAAATGTGAACTTTCAAATTGTTATTACTAATTTGATATATTTTTAGGAAGTATGCTCCTAAATGTGCTGCTTGTGGACAAGGAATAACTCCTGTAGAAGTAATAATACTTAATTATTTTATTTTATTTAAAAAATATATACTTAAAAAAAATTTTTTCGAATTACAGGGCACTGAAGAAACTGTTAGGGTGGTTTCAATGGATAAAGATTTTCATGTGGATTGTTTTGTCTGTGAGGTAAACAAAATTCAATTTTCCATACAATTTTTTATTATAAATGTGTCCTTATTTTAAATTATTGTTAAAATAAAATTATTTTATGTAATTGTTTTACATCATAACATACTAAAAACGATTTAATTACTTATAAAACTAGATAAATTGAATCACTCATTAAAACAAGAGTTCTTTTTCCAAGATTATGCCATGTTTAAAATTTAAAACTATTTTTTTTTTTTATTTGTATGAATAGTAATAAAAAATCTTAGGCAAATTATTTTGACAAAGTAGTAAAATTACAATTAATTGTTACATTTCCAAAAAGTAATCTAATTACTAGTTTGTTACTTATTTTTGAATGTAATAAAATTACTTGCAAAACAAGAAAGTATTGAGTTACTCCTCAAATTACTTTTTATGTGTAATGTGGTGTAACCAATACTTAATTTTTTGAAAAATTTATGTATATAGGATGATTTATTTTATTAATCAAAAAAATTATATTATGTAAGAATAGTATTGATCATTATTTGATTGGATTTCTATTAGTTTAATGTTTTTTTTTTTTTAATCTTATCAATCTTTTATGTTTATTCCTTAAACCTTTTAAGGTAATCAACTTTTATTTTTTAAATAGAAATACGTATAGTTAACTAGTTAATTATATAGATAATGATCTAATTAGAAAAATGATTGATCAATAACAATTTTTGTATGACTTTTTCAGAATTTATTAAATTAATTAAATTAAAGTAATGACTATAGGTAAAGATTGGATGCTGCTATTTTTATAACTAAGATTTCCCGGTCATTTTCTTTCTCTCATTTAGGTATAAAAATGTAACATTTGACGTTGGATGTGGAGTGACCAACTCATCACTCTCCAATACAATAACAGGCTGGTGCTGGTGAATCTCTTACATAGAAAGCCTGGGGAACTTTCTAGCTATTTTTGTTGATGGTGTTCTAGATATTTATTCACCACCAACAACAGATTCAGATTCTTGGAAGCAGCGTAAGACACTTCGATGCATCAAAAAGGATATTATGAAGGAAAAACCTGTTCACTGGTATATCCTGAAATTCCTGATTTGCAGAAAATGTCATTTGTAGCTAGAAGAGATTATCAAAAAGTTGGAAAATGCAGAGAAGTAGACGAATGTAATACTCTACACCAGAAGGCCAGGGTAACCCTAAAAAGACTTAAAATAGAATTGTTTAGAAGCCAGGAAGACAACTGGTCAACACACTTAGTCCTAATCGGGAAAAAAGTAAACCATTGGAGCTATATTTTTCTTATTACCCGTTAAGCCTTGTGAACTGTATTGGTAAATTCTTTGAACGTCTTTTAAAAAAATGATTAGAGAAATATCTTATCGCTATAACCAATGAACTCTCAAGGAATCAAATTGAGTTCAAAAAAATGAATACCCTTGGTTGCCATTGGAAGAGTTATGGATATTGTTTGTGACTAGACCTCTTAGAAGGAAACTGTGTACTAGTATCAATGGATGTTGCTAACGCATCTAATTGAGCATTGGGAGAAGATTGGTGAAGCGCTTGTATGGAAAAAAGTACCTTTGTACCTACTTGTAACTTAAGTTACTTTACATCCCCAGACTTAATAAATAATAAAGAGTGATATAAATATATTTAAAAATATGTACTGTTTTCTTATGAAGTAATACTAATATTTGATTTAATTAGTAATATTTATATTTTAATTGTATACTTACTTTTTTAGTATGTTATATTTTCAGTCTTATTTCTAAGCTTAAATTAAAAAAACTCTAAAAAATATTTTAAAAGATAAACTTTATTTTTTTTAAACTTATTGTTATATTATATATGGTGAAAATTATCACCATATATTCTATTAAGGACACCTTTATCAATTCTAACACAATTTGTATAATATATAATATATATGAACAATTTTTAATTTTTTTTTTAGGAATGTGGAATGCAACTTACTGATGAACCTGACAAAAGGTGTTACCCTTTAGATTCACATTTGTTATGTAGATCATGTCACATTTCACATTTGAAGGAAAACCCTCCAGAATTAGAGGTATGAATTATATTTTTAATACATCAGAAATTGTATAAGTTTAATAACATATTATTAAATTATTTTTAGAGTGTTTCTGCTACATACGAGTATTTAGATTAAAATAACTTGAAAGTATTCATTCACTCACAAAACAGGTGTCTTAAAAGTTTTTAATAATCAATTTAGATTATTAAAAACTATATATTTATTAAGCATTCCTGCACTTTTTAGTTTATATAGTTTTCTAATTTTGTTTTATTAAGATGATTTTTTTTTATTTTGTAAATTTAGTTATTTTTATGTGATTAAACCACATAACAGATTTGGTAAAACTTATTATCAAAGTAATTTTTTTTCAAACATCAGAACTATAAAATAATTACAAAATTGCTAACATTTCATAAATTTTTTTAAAATCTATTCGACTTAAATTTTGTATCACTAAATTATTTTTTAATGTATTTTTTTACAATTTTTTATTTATGAATATTTAATATGTTGATAAAATTAAAAGAAAATATATGGCTGGATACATTGTATTACAGAAGAATGTATAAAGAGAAAATTACATTATTAAAAATTATTAATTTTTGTAAGACTACACCTAATACAAAGTTATGAAAATATTTTTTCTTTAATACTTTTTTTAGTATAAGTTGTAAAGAAAATATTATTTACTTTATGTAACAATTTCATCATTAAAATCAAAGAAATAATAATTGTACAAAAAAGGTTAACACTAACTCTCCTAAATTATCAAATTAGAAATATTATTAATGATGAATATTTTTATTTTTTGTTCGCAATATATTGTGATTAAATATAACTATTAATTAAATAACAATACCTCAAAAATATATACTGTGGCCTTTATTTAAATTTGATAAATATAACTTTAATAATTAATGTTAACTTTGTTTAAGATTCACTATTACTTTTTGGCTGTTAAATTTTTTTAATTCAATATATATTAACTATTATATTTTCCTGGTTGTGATAATTGTACAGTATTTTTAGCTATTTATAGATTAATTATGTTACACAACAAACATTTTAGTGTTGATTACCAAATTTATTACTTAGATTTTAATAATTTTTTACACTATATTAAATTGGGTATTTATTATTTGTGTACTATCTTGTTAATTTGAGTATAGCTTTTAAGTCATTTATAACTTATTATTGTACAATTTTAGTTATAATTTTAATAATAATACATTTTTTTAATTTATTGAAGTATGCATTTAAATATTTTATACTTTTTAAAATTAAGAAGTACCCATTAATAAGAATTGATCATTGTTGGATAATATTATTTAAAATTTAAAAAATTATAACTCAAAAGCCACAAAATTTACTAAAAAATCAAGATTATGTATTTTAACAGTATGTTAATAATATAACATTGTTCTTGAAATATGTATCTGCAATTTTTAGTAATTTCTGGAGCTTTGAATTAAATATTTTTTAGTTTTAATTTTAAATTGCTATTAATGTATGGGCTATCCAATATTTCTTAATTATGAAAACACAATAATTGTTGTTTACAATTTTATTTTGAAACTATACTTTCATATCTACTTTAAGTAAAAATTATTAAATTAATTAACTGCATTATTAAAATAAAATTTATTTTGTTGAATATTCGTGATATTAAATTTAATTTAAAATTCTAAATTTTTGATATCTATCTTATTTTTAATTAAAATGTTTGGAACCTAACAATTTCCTCTAACTTTCAATTATAAAATTAGGTATAATATATTTTTGTAATTTAAAATTATATGTCTTTACTTTCATTTCAAAGAAACTAACAAGTGAGTGTTTTTTATAAGATTTTTTTGTTTAAAACAAAATAAATAAAGGTAGTTCTACACTTTTTTGGTTATCAAATTATTAAGAAAAAAACGTTTTTATATCATCTCTCTTACCCACCTACCTAAAAAGTAGAGGTCCTTGAAGATAATATTTTATTTTATAAATTATGACAAAAAAGACTGAACAACAAAACAAATTCTTTTTTGCTAAATATTATGAAAGATGATTCTAAATGGAATTTAATTGCTGAATCCCCATTTGACCTTAGAATTTTTAAATCCATCACATTAATTGAAATAATTATTTCTTAGTGAAGTTAAGTTCATTACATAATTAATTACTTATTGAAAAAAGCAAAAAAAATGTTTTTCCAATAGTTTTTTTAAAATTGTAATAGGTAATATTTTATAGATGTTTTCATAATTTTTAGACTATTACTCAAGTTTAACCATTTATTCCAAACCTTCAAAGTTAAATTTGAAAAGAATTTCGAAAAAAAACAAAGCTGAACTTTTCTTTATAAATACTTATTGGTTTAACTCGCAATTCTGATTTAATTTGAGTCAAATTTTAATCTCTTGGTATCAAAAAATCATAATTTCTCTTTTATCCTCGTACTCAAATAGTTTGACATGTAACAAAAACTGTGTAATATAATAAAATATTTATTTAGAATTATTAAGGATACATAAAAAAATCAATATATGTACATATATTGATATTTATTACATAGAATAACGTTTGTGTGGTATCAAAGAATGCCAAGATCAATATTGCACGCATAATTTTCTGTTGGCCCGAACTTTCCCGACAACAACCATCAACCCACCGAGCTTAACCGAAAAGCTCCGGCGGCGGCGTATATACTTAAACTGTATATATGTATGAATAACACAGCATGGTGTAATGCCTACCTACGTTCATTGTTGTCGACCGCCCACTACATCCTTCAAACAAAAACCACACATACATACACAAATAACCTTTAACGCTCTTTTGGCGCAACCCTTTTCCTTATCGAATACCAGTTTGAAATAAATCTCTTGAACGCAGTTATAATGAAATATATCTTACTATCAAACTTACATTAAATCTTTTCTTTTAATGACTCTTATGAAACAATTATAAAGTTGCATATTTAATAAAAAAAAAAATCAACGACAACATTATTGTGCTTTTTCTTATAAAGTAAACATTCCAGAAAATCACATAGAATTCTATACAAGAATTTAACCAAATATTATGATTATAATAATTCAGAAACAGCAATACTCTATCATGGAATTATTACGAAGTTGACAAAATATCAAGACAAAACAAACTGTAAGTATTTAACTTCCATACATATATTAAAAATGAAATAAATATTCTTTATCCTCGTTAATGTTAAACACGGTTAACAACTAAACTGTGTTTTTTATTTTATTATTTAATATAAAGTACTTATAAAAACTATAAATTGATACAAATACATAAGATAATATTTAACCTAAATAATATTACCGTTATTATATAAAGAAAACAAATGTAGACATTTTCAATATTTGGTAACAACGCTAACTAATTAACTATTTTAAGTTAATTTGAAGTAACTTAATTGGAATTAAAATTTGTATTCTAATGCGAAGGTAAAATGATCCAGGCGATTATCAATAGTATTTATAATTTTATAGGGCATTAAAATTAATTTAGTCTAATTAGTAGGTATACTGATTACAACTTCTTTCAAAAATTTTAATTTCTTAATGTTAGAAACATTGTTTTTCTAACATTATGATCAATCATGTTTCTTGATTGTTTATATAATTTTCTAGTGACTAGAGGATATCCGTTACAGATTATTACTATATTTGTAAAATTAAGATTTTAATGCAAAAAAAAAAATACAATTAAATATAATGCACTAGCCAAGCAGAGAAAACTTGTTATTCCTGCTTTAAATGATATTCAACAGGAACAAGAATGAATATTTGCCATTATAAAATTTTACTTACAGACAATACTGCCCTAGGCATACATAGTGTTAAATGCTTAGAAGTGCTTGAAAACACTTCCAAATTTTTTTTTTTTTGAATTCCATATAGACTTAATGCAAACAAATTTTTAAATGTCAAAATTTACCGAAATTAAAAACAAAAATTTTTATTAGGGATTTCAACCATTTACAGGGGTTTTTTTTTTATTTATAAAGGCAATGTCTTCAACTATATACTATTTGTGATATTTTGACGTATCGTTGAATGAAATCAACTGGGAACTGAAATAAAGTGATGAGACATTAAAAAAGGATACGTCATAGTAAAATTAATACCTTTTCAACTATGAATCGAAACTAAAAAAATAACACAGGTATTAAAATATTATGTTACTAGGTTGTTTCTCAGTTAAAAGTAATTCTCTTAGATACAATAGATGTAGAGAACTAAGTCACCAAACATAATAGTAATAGCTTAGTTACTCGAGTCTGCTAAATATGACCTTGGAAAATATCTCTCTATATTTACTAATGGCTTACACTATATCAGAAATTATATTATTTATTTATTTAATTAATAAATATTAATTCTCATAGGCCAATTTATTTTTAATTTTTACGTTAATTTTACATATAAATTGTGTAATTTTGACATATTATCCCAACTTCGTAAATCATATACAAATATAACACTTTTAACGATATTTATCAAAATTTTCCCTTACATTGCATGCGTTAAAAACTTTTAATACAATTCTGTAAAAATCGAATACTTTTTAATAAGAAAATAAATGTGTCGTTTTCGGTCTATATTTTTAAAATTCGAAGCAATAACTAGTGTGTTGACCACCGATACTCATTATAATCACCCGTTATAACTTAAAAAGGTGTTAATATTGAATTTTTAAAAAGCAATTTATATATTTAACTAGCTAATAAAATAGAAAATAATCAAATTAAGAAAATGGACTGGTTAATAACAGTGTTTTAACTAGTACTTTGGAAGTTATTCACATTTTTATACCTAGGTAGGAGGAAGTCTAGCTAAGAAATGATTATTGATAAAAAATAACAACTCTCTAGTCTTACCTTTAGGCATGACTAGAACATGTTAATAACTTGTGAAATAGTGGTCCAAAAGTTTTTACGACCCGTAATTTTCTTAATTCATTCATTATCTATTAAACAAACTAGTTAATTATTTTCGTTGTCATATGAGAAATTAAAGTTGATACATCTTTAAGTTATAAGGAATGATTTAAAAAAGTAATTATTAGCTGATAAATTAAGAAATATATGTAACTAAATGAAATCAACAAATTTTTTATGATAGTTATTTTGCGAATAATCGACTGATTTATGATAAATCGATCACCTGTATAAATTGAAGTATTATTATACAAGTGATCGTTTTTTGTTAGACGCATATTTTCTCAGAAATTATTGACAAATTTTAATTATAATAAAGTTTATCTTTGAACTATCGTTGCCCACTAAAAAAAAGAAAGAGTAAGGTTGTTAGTAATTGAAGGATTAGTAATCGAAAAAGTGAATAATAATCGTATGATTAACAATCGAAATCAAATTAAATAAACAAATGATTTAAAATTAACATGGTTTTGTAAATAATCTAATGATTATCGACTAATGTAAAATTTATTTTTAAGTATGCAATAGTTAGTATTCAAAACTATTAAATATAGAATCCAAAATACCTATTGTTGTTGACTATTATTAATGAATGACTTAAATAATAATACATGAACAGATAACTAAATCCGTGTAGTGCACAGTCGTACTACTTGGCAAGACATGCGAGTGGATTTTATTAAGACAAATCAGCTAAGGCGTCTATTATTTAATTAAAATACAGTCTTTATAATTTATTTTATTTTTAAATTGACATAGTATGACTGTTAAACAATTATTTTGTGTTAACAATTAAAATTTAAAAATAAATTATTGTTTTCATTTATCAAATATCACATTTTACACAGAAAATTCTGTGGTAGTTCTAGTGGGAAAAACTATTCAAGTCAAACATTTATAAGTAAAAATGAGTATATTTTGATAGTTTTATCCAAACATCATCGATATATTTAAAACAAAATTTAATAAAAATGTGATTTTTAACCATTGATAAACAAACATAAAACTTATCATTACTCTTAGGAATTCCAAGTTTTACCATTAATGATTTCTTTAACAAAGCTAGGTTTTTTTATCTTTGTCAATAATATAACCAAGAAAATAATTAAAATTTGAAGCACTATTGTCAAGTAATAAACATAAAACATTTAATTACTTTATTTTTATTTGAAATATGTAATATTGTATTGATAATAAATCATAATTAAATATAAAAGAATTTCATACAAGTAAAAAAAAAACATTACTTTAAAATTTAACAAAAAATTATTAAACAAAATGAAAAACTTGAGTTAAATTAAAAATTTAATTCACTTATTATCTCAATTAATAAATTTGGTAAAATATTATTAAATATCTTATTTATTCTGTGGTATTACTACACTATTGAGAAATATTATGTTATGTCATAGATCAGTCTGCGATTTTTTAAAATAAATTTTTTTGATTTAAAAAAAACATTGTTTTTTTCAATCCTGCTTTTTAGTTGTATTTTTAAGATAAAATGAACATGCTTCGAATATTATAAATCAAATTTTTAGTAATAATATTTTAATTCCAATTACATCAATTATATTAAACTTTAAAGTAGTTCATCTTAAAAAAGGATATGATATACAACAAAATATGTAATACACACACATATTTAGTTAACTACGAATACGTTTAAATACTGTGACGGTGAAAGCGGTCATAGGTATGGTTGCCTTGTACATTTTTTTAATATTTACAATTATTTTATGCGTCAGCAGATAGATCACCATTATTCTCTTGTTATTGACGTAGAAAAATGTTTGAAGTTAAAAAAAAAGATGACCGTCCACAGACTACTTGTCACGGCAATCTGTAACTACTGATCACCCAGGGTCCGAACGACACTACTTCTATCTCATTGTTCCGTTTATAATCACATTACAGCTTAAATCCAATAATATTGTTTGATGATCGCATTCTGTGATAATAGCATAGTTGCGTTATATTACTACGTATGTATACACTCATAAGTTTATCTGACATCAGACATGAATGAGTGCAGCGGCGGGAAGATAATAGCAATCGGAATAACAATATAATTTTATTATTATTTTTTAAAAGTGAACGGGTTATGCAACCTGTAGTTGTCTGTTTAGTGTTGTCTGTGACGATTGCATTACCATTACCAGTTGATTCTTCATCATAATTGAAAATAATATATTTCTGTTCCGCTAATTATCTTAAATACTGAGTTGCTTTAAAAATGTTTAAAATATATATGTAATATAAAATATTTATTATATTGTGTTGAATGTAGCTATAGATCTGTAAATTATCTATACAGGTAATAATTATATAAATATTTATTGTAGTGTATTTATTGTTAAATGAAAAGTTCTTTATTCATATTGTTAGGACGCAGAAATTATATTCTTTAATAATTCTAATTAAAAAAAAAAATTAATTTACCATCAAGATATGAAAAAATATATAATACAACTGACATAGAACTAAGTGATAATTTTTATAAATATCTTAGATTGATTCTATGTGTTAATGTTTCTTATGCGTTTTCAACATAATTTTAACTTTGATTAGTTTTACTTGTTATTTTGTCTACAAATAGCCTGTATAGTTATATGCATCATTAATTATTATCTAAAAACATAAATTTTATATCAATGAGTAATTAATCACTGTTTATTCTTTTATTTTTTTGTAACAGGTGTTTTAAAAAACTTTAGAAATGAAACAAGAAAACACAAATAATCCTATAAAGGGTTGTAGTACAAGTGAACATTACACGGAAATTTTCAAGGATGATGAAACAAATACTTCAAGTACTATAAAAAACTATTTAGATATTTCAAAAAACTTATCAGAAACAGATGTATCAATTCAAAATACATCTAATGAAACAAAATTCCATGAAATGAACTCTATTATTTCAATAAACTCTAATATCAAAACTCCTGAAAAAAATGTAGATAATTGTGAATTGAGACGTTTTGGTAATACTGAAGTATGTATGAATGATAGTAAAACCTGTAGAAGTTTAAATAGTACTGAATTTTATATAAGTAAATATGAAACCAGCTATAATAATCTAAACAGTAAAAATCAAAAAACAAATAGTTTTACAAATGTAGACAGCAACAATGATGAAAACTCTCAAAATTTTCTTTGTTTAAATAGCTCGGCAACAAGTTCTAATGAATATACTTGTTTTTTAAGTCAACAAGTTGATTCAATTAATAATTTAACACCATTTAAAAGAACAAACAGTTATTTCATAGATTCTCCTGTAAAAAAAATATGTACTACATCTTTAAATCATGTAGATGTACATAAGACTTCTGATTTTAACAATTATTCTATAAATAATGATGATATGACACTTACTGGTTTAACATCTGTTCAAAGTAATGTAGATAGCTCACAGGATAGATATGATGGTAGTGATTCAGGCTTCGGATCAGAAATGATTGAAGAGAAAAATAATTCTGAATTTTTGAATTCTTTAACAAATTTATCTTATAAAAATGAATTTATTTCAAGTTCTGAATCAACTTTTGAAGACTTAAAAAGAACATCTAATGAGTTTTTATCAGCTATGGAAGTACTAAAACCAAAATTTACAGAATCAGTTTTAGAAATTAATACAGCTGAAAATAATTGTAAATCAAAGTTAATCAAAGGCATTCTGAAACACAGTAGGACAGATTATCTTTCTACAACAAATGCAGTTGTAACTGCAAAAAAACGCAAAAATATTAATTTTGCTAATGTAACAGTATTTTATTTTCCTCGTGTTCAAGGATTTACATGTGTTCCATCACAAGTAAAATTTTTTATTTTTTTTAATAAAGTATTATAATTTAAATATTATTGTTTTTTAATTAAGGGTGGTTCTACACTTGGAATGACAAGAGTTCATTGTGCATCACGAATATTTTCATTGCCAGAATATATGTCTGAACAAAGGAGGATACGACGAAATATGTATACCATGAATAATTCTGAAGTTTCAGTAATAAACAGCGATGATAGTGATAGTGATACAGGTGCTAATGATGTCTATTCGGAATCTGAGGCTGATATAGACTCTGATAGTAATGGCTGCTTTTTGCAGGTATTAATATTTATAAATTAGTAAAATATTCATTTCAGTATTTATCATTTAATTATTAAACTTTTTAAAGTAATATAACCTTTATTAACAATAAGTAGTTATAAATAGTTAATATAAAGAATTTTATTAAAACATTTTTTATAGTTTGAACTATTTTAACTTGTGATAAAAAATTATATTATAGTTGTATTTTAATTTATAGAGTAATCATTATTAATTAATAATCATATTTTGTTTAAATTAATATTTTTAATAATATTAACCACAAGTGATTAATTCTTATTATATAATCATTAACAATTTTAATTGCATATATTTTTTGAAATGTATAGCCAGTTCCTTCCCGACAAAGGCGTGCTTTATTAAGAGCTGCTGGAGTAGAAAAAATTGATGCTTCAGAAAAAGATGATTGCAAAAATATACGACTATCTAGAGAATTCTGTGGATGTTTGTGTCGAGGATTTTGTGATCCAGATACTTGTGCTTGCTTTCAAGCGGGTATTACATGCCAAGTATGTTGATATTAATATATTTAACTCAAGACATTTTCATTATTCTAATATTAAAGTGTCTATTTATTATTATTATTAGAGGGGTAGAAAATTATAAACATTATAATCATTTTGCACTCTTAAAAAATGTATAAAAATTTGAGTACTACCATTTTAGTGTACTACCAGTGTTTATCACAGTTGTTATACAAAACACACCAAATGCATTCTCTGTGTACTCCAATATTTTTATTATTTTAATTATGTGAAAATTAAACTTTTTCAACTTGACTTTTGAAAATGTTCCAGATATATACCAAGCTTCAAACATATGTTAATTTAAAGCTTATGTTACATACTAAAGTTAAAAATAAAAATGATTTTCTACCTTATCTTCTATATATAACCCAAAGTTAAAAAAAAATTTTATTTTAATGTAAAAAATCAGTATTTTTCGTGTCATAATTTTCTATTTCAATATTTTTCCAATTATTTATGTCTACATTTTAGGTTAAACGGTATTTTAAAAGAAGGAGTAGGAATCTCCTTAATCTCCCTTTTTCAAAAAATAAATAATAAAAAATATTTAAATTTTATTTATAAATATTTTTAAGAATTATTTTTGTAACTTTTAATATAAATTAATTAAAATAATTAATAGGAATAAATTTCAATTTCATAACTGGAATAATAACTAAAAAAGGTCAGAATAATCAAATTTATAGTTTAACATTCTTTCCTTTTCTTTTGATAAATTTTTTTTAGAAAACTTTTTATAATTTCTCCATAACAATTACAATACTAAATAATTCAGTATCAATTTCATATTAAATTTAATTTTTATAATATATTTATTCCTGTATGATACTTATAATTTATAAAGCTTTTTATCGTGGAATAATTAAGAAAATAGGAGTAAATTTGCTTATGATAAAATCCAATAATTTCTTCTACAAATTAATCACTACAGATTTGAATCAAGCAAAACGCTTGATTATCATAAAAACTATGATAATCATTTTAATCATTCAGATATTATCTATACTTGTCCCAACTATGCTATGTTCCCACTGTACTAGTTTTTCTTTTTTGATATAATAATAAAAGTAGAAATCTTTACTAAATTTAAAAAATAAATATGTTTTTTAAGGTTGATCGAATGAATTTTCCATGTGGATGTACTATTGATGGTTGTGGAAATTCAGTTGGTCGTATTCAGTTTAATCCTACAAGAGTAAGAAAACATTTTATACATACCTTAATGAAACTTGAGATAAAAAAGAAAGAAACTCTAGAAGAAGAAAATAAATTAGCCCAGTCAGAATCATCATTGTTATCCAATTTTCCTTACGACTCACAAAATATTCAACCATACTACTCATCTCTTAACTATGGCTTAAATACACAAGATTATAACTATGGTTCTTTATTACCAATTTATGATAATCATCCTTTTACAGTGGAAAGTAATAATCATACTGTCTTTCATCAAAATATAGGTTCTACTTCTTACGAAACGTACCAACATTTTTCCTCTAATCTTTTACCTCCTGCTAATGATTTAATGAAGAAATCATTTCATGATTATAAACCCGAAACATTTACAGAGCTTGTTGACTGTTATAGTTTTCCAGAAGCTGAAATTAATAATACTACTGTAGTACCTAATATTCCTAGCCCGCAAAAAAAAGATAGTTTTTCTATTGAGTCAGATAACTTAGGAGAAATAATTAAAAATACTATTGTTGAAAGTGTCAATTCTTAAATGCTTATATATGATTACTGTTCCTTTTTTTAAGTATAGTTTAATTTAATTTTTTGTACTATTTGAACCCATTTTTTTGTTGTTGAATTGTTTTTGAGACTAACATTTATTTTTACTGCCAAAATAAAATAATTTTTGATAATCTATTACTATGAACTTTATGTTTATTAGTAAAAATTTGAAGTTTAAATATATTTAAATTAAAATTTTCCTTTTTTATTATGATAAATAAATGACTGTTATGACTGCTTTTTATTATTTTTAATAGTTAAAAATTTTATCTCTTGAATTGGTTTATCCAGGAGATCTTGTAAAAAGTAGAGCAATATTTTGTCTTATTTGTGTTCTCATAGTCAATAATTATATTTATTATTTAGGCAATATAAATTTTACAACTGGTGATAGAAAGTTTAAGTGATATAGAATATATTTTACCCTTTCCCCTTATACGGGTTTTAATTTCTATGAGTTAATAAATAATAACCGCTAAAGTGTGCAATAAAAAATAAAATATAGTTTAAATTAGTTTTATCTATAGCAAGCAGATTGATAAATTAATTATACAATTTCATACTATTTCTATGATGTATCATGTTATTGTACTTATTAAAAAAAAAAAAGAAATCTAAAAGTATTCTTTAATGATAATAAGAGTAGTATTTATTTATTACCTTGTTAAATTTAGAAATATTTTATTATTAAATTACCCCCTTAATTATTATTATTTTACTTTCTTGGTGTATTGTTTTTAAGCAACTTGTTAATTAAAACAACTATTAGTTAATGAATATTTTATTAAGTCAATGTATATTTGCTTAATTTTATAAATTTAAGCTTTGTTTTATCATGTTATTAAACTGTATGCAACATAAAATTCTACGTGGATATGTTATAATTTAAGTTAAACTACATTTAAAAAAAAAAAGTTTTGATATCAAATACATGATTAACAATTTACCACATGAAAAAATATTTGTAGATTTTATAATATTGGTTGCAGCATTTCCTTATATATTTAATTGGGATGTATATAAAATTAAAATATCTAATTTTCATGATGTCAAATTGTTATTTTTGATTTATAAAATAAATTTTGTTTTTGTTAATATATTTTTAATATTAAGTTCATTATTTGTATTCTATAAATTTTGTATAACATTTTCCTTGTTAAATTAAATGTTATACAAAATTAAATGTACGGAATGTTCAGTAATAGGTTAATTGTTACAATGAAAACAATAGAAACAATAGAAACCCGTTCCCTTACTTACTGAACACTCTGTATATGAATAACCCATACAATGTTTGGGTCTAAAAAGGTTAATTTATATAAATGGAATTTTTTAAATAACATATTCAATTTTTCACAACACAAATAAATTCTTATAATTAATCCAAATAAAAGAATCTTTCTGTTTGTACAAACTGTGTATTGTATAATAGCAACATTGTTCAATTTTCTATTAAAAAAAAATTAACTATTCTTTTACTAAGAACATTTGTATTTTATGTTTTCTAAAAAATGTAAATATATATATAATTTTTTTTGAAAAATTATCTTATTTTATGGATTGGCCTTTTTTGACTTAAATCTTAGATATAATTTATATAAATTAACTATTTTATTTTATTTTAAGTAGCTGTATTACTATTTATATCATTACTCATTATTATGTTTATAATAATTTTGTCATTTGTTGATGTAAATAATTCTTTGTATTTTTGTTAATACTTATAAATCAATAAATTAAATTTCATTTTGATAATTAAAATAGTATTACAAAATATTAACATTCTATTTGAACATATATTTTTTTCATAATTAATAGTTCGTGTTCTCAAATGAAAAGGATATAAACCCAAATGTTTGATCATATAAAAACCCAGCACAGTGGGGTCGTGGCATAGTTGGTTCTAGTATAGATGATATCTGACAGTGATTAAAATCACTATCATAAAAAACGCTTCGATGCAAATCTGTAGATAGTTTAATTTAAAAAAAAATTTGTCAAAAAAGTAGGTCAAGTGAGAGCTGAGAAAATAAATAATAGCTACACAAAAAAACCCCATAGTAAAATAATATTAATATGAATTTCTTCTCATGAGAGGAGACTACAGTAATGGGATCCTTGATATTTATTGAAGTTTTAGAATCTAAATGAGATAAAAATCAAATGAGTTAAACATTTTTTTCTAACTCAAAAAGAATTAAGAAAAAATTCAGTGCCATAGGCATGAAAGACCCAAATGTTACCGTCTCATTCGTCACTTAATAAAAATGGAAATTTAGCTAGTTCAAATTTTAAAGTTATTTTTCTCGACTTCAAAGAAACAAAAAAATTTAAATATGTTTAATTTTTTATACTATGTCAATTAGATTGATATAATATTTATGAAAATCAGTGTAATCCCCTAATAATAAAATAAAATACAAAACCAAGAATTTTAACACAAAAATAGCATATTTTTGAAAGCGGTAGCTATTTTCACCATGAAGACAAAATAAAATCCGAAATTTTTTTTTTTTTATATTAAAGTATATTACATGAGCTTTAATTTAAGATATATATAAAAGTGTCAGTATTTCCGGAACACTTTCAAAAATTAAGTTGAAAAAGTTCTACTTTCTATATGCATTTTTATGTTTTGAACCCCCCTTGTATTAAGGGAAATGGTTCGATTTAAAAAAAAAGTATGTCAAATTAAAGAAGTATATAAATATTATTTCTCATAAAAAAATTGTACATACATTTTTCAAAAAATTATAACATTTTAAAGTTAAAAATGTAAAATATAAAATCGAGAATTTTAACACAAAAAGAGCATATGGGAGCTATTTTCACCGTGAAGACAAAATAAAGTCCAACATTTTTTTTTTGCATAATAATGTATATTACAATAGCTTTAATTTAAGATATATATAAAAGTGTCAGTATTTCCGGAACACTTTCAAAGTTAAGTTGATTTTTTGTAAAAAAGTTGTCATTTTGAATCCCCCCCGTGGGCTGGTAAAGGGTTAAATTTATAAAAAAAATATACCAATTGATAGGTAAAGACATCAAGCATCTATAAAAAAAAATTATATTGATTTATTCATTTTTGAAAAAGTTATGGCAGTTTTAAGTAAAAAAAATTGAAAAAATTTCGAAAATAAGCGATTTTTAAATTTGTAATTTTGTTGAAGATTTCCCTCATTTACGGGGAACGAGGGACATTTTTTCAATTTTTGAGGGTAATGTCTTCGACTACATACGATTTGTGATCTTTTGAAAGAAATCGGTTCGGTGAGAGCTGAAAAAAAGTGGTAACAGACACAAAAAAAAATAAAAAAACACATCATAGTAAAATTAATACCTTCTCAGCTTCGCATCGAAGCTAACATCCGAGGAACTACATTTTAATACCATAAGAATATAAAGGATATTTTATAAAACTAATTTTTATTAAAAACAAACATTTTATAATTAGTTTGTACTGTATAACAGCTATTATTTCTATAAAATACTAAATTTTCAACGATATAATAGAAATACAATAATAATTACTAATTAATAAAATGACAATAATAAGAGTAAAACTTTAAATGTTTATAATAAAATTAATATTAAAATAAAATTTGGTTATTAAAAAATAAATAAATAAAATAATATTTAAAGATAAATCACACAACACACAAAAACAAATAATAATTCAAATGGAATAGAATAAAAATATAAGACACAGGTTTAAAAAATATAACAGCTGGTTAGCCATATTCTCAAAAAATAACATTAATTTAAAGGACTACATTAAATACTTAAGCACCAATTCAGTGATAATCATCCTTAATATTAATTTAATGTAGTGGTATACATTAATTTATCTAATATTTAAAAATTTAACATAATTTAATAATAAGGTTATATGAATAAGAGATCTTACTTTAACTGAGTTGCTTCGTTTAGAGCATTAATCCACCTGAAAATAAAAACAATATTAATTTTAGTGTTTGGAAAAATCTTATTATAAAATAATGTGTATCAATTTTCATTTACAAATCTTTAAAAAAAATGTATTCCAAAAAATTTGTTTTAGTTATTAAATGGTCTTGCAAAAAAGGTGGTTTGATAAAAATATTACACTATCTATTATGGGGTGTAAAGAATCACCTTTATAGTTTACACTGTTGTCAGTAATTTTTGCACTATTCAGAAATTATTCTGTAAACGTTGCTGTTAAAGTATATTAGATTTTTAAAATTTAGATTATTTAAATTTTAAGATTATCAATGTACTTGAGTTATAAAATATTGTTTATAACATAAAAAGTATCTTAATGTCATAAATACATATATACTACATAGCTTAATCAAAAATACATCATGCCATAGTGCATAGGTACTGAGTTTCTATTCCATCACACAGGGCTATGCAGATTTTATTTTTTTTTTTTCTATCAAATGTAGATTTTCAAAGAAGTTTCAAAGATTTATTATATAAAATAATAATAATCTATATTCTAATTACTTAAGATAAAGTTAATTATAGGAACAATTTAGATTGAAGATCAATTTCTATAATGGCATTATTGAAATATAACAAAGGTTGCTAATTTTCAATTAAATAAATTTGTAAAATTGAAAGAATGTCACGTAAAATGTTTTCACAACAAACATTTTGTTCAGAACACATGAAAAAAGCATTCACTAGAAACTTAAGTGTATGATTAAATTAGTTTGCAATAAAATATATAGTAATACAATACTTAATACTTTTAAAAAATTACCTTTTGGCTAATTGTTCAATTTCTGCACAAAATATCAATGGACTCTGTCCAGCATGGGCTAATTGAAATACACACTTAGAATCAAAATCCTCATAATTTGTACCCTAAAAATAAATTTTTCAATAATTCATTAATAACAGTAGAATTTTGATTATCAGAACTGCACATGTAATGAACACAATAAACTGAAAAATTATATTTTTCTTTTCTTTCCATAATTAAAATTGAAATAAACTTATAAATAGAGTCGGTATTTATTTTCATTTATAAATTTGATTAAATTATTCCAAACACATCAGCTAGTACAAATTTGTATTAATAGACTTGAAAACTCAGTAAAGAGCTCTATCTGAAAATGTAGTGTTGATAGAGATAGGGGGTTTATTCTCACTTAAAAAAAAAAAAAAAAATTCTACTTTACTGTATATTCCAATAACATACTTGAACAAAATTTGGTCTTTTAAAATGGTTAAAAAAAATTTATAAATGCATATAAGTCATAAGTATCATAAAATTATTTTTATCAAAATAAATTTTACATAGTGTCTAGGTGGAAAAATCTTTTTAATTATACATTAAAACAAGCTAAATATCTTATGTATTTTCTAAATTCTAATTTTCTGAGATACATAATACATTCTCAAGTTGAATTAAAACTATATATCAGTTTATTTAAGTTTTATATTGACTTATTTGTTAAATGTTGAACAAATCCTTTTATTAAAAAGGTAAGATGATGAATATTCAAGTATAGTGTAGCACAGCACAGTACAAATGACAAAATTTTTCATGAAGGTTGCAATAAAATAAGAAAACAATGCTCTAATATGTATAGGAGAATCAACAAGTAACAAGTGAAAAAGTTAAAATAAGTTATTCTTTGTTTCATTTGCTAATTTTTTCAACTATTTTTTAGGTTTTATAAACCTTAATCGAACATTTTGAAATTCTACCATATCATTTATTACATAAAATTTTGTAAAAAATCATGTATGCATAAAATGTCACTTAAAATCTCTGTGTATTATATAAATTTATGAAAATTTGATCTATATAATTAATTTAGTTTTATTATACAGCTATTTTTAGAAGATTTTTCACAAAAAAAATTGATTATTAAATTAACAGTTTTGGTTCAATAATGTGTAACCTAAACATATTTTACCACATACAGAAAGTAAATACTATTACTAGGAATTAACTATTTTCATTGGCTAATAAAAATAAAACTATTAAAAAATGTCTTAGAAAAAGAATATATATATATATTAGATTTAAAAATAATATAATTATGTAAATTATATTATAGTAATATCATAATTATTAAATAGTTACCATAGAAAAACACAGTTAATAGTAAATTCTAATTTTATAATAAATCATATACTACATCAATAAAATACTTACTTCAGGAAATGTTTGAACACTATAACCTAATACTGGCACTGTATTTAAAGCTACTACATCTTCCGATGCTTTGTAAGTATATAAAACTTGTTCTTTTAGTACAAACCAAAATCTTTTCCATGATTTACGACCACGACGATATAACCAACCACTCATTTGTGAGCCTGAATCATTAGCCATAACCTGAAAAATACAATTACTTTATAGTAATAATATTTGATTAAGTTAGTGTGGCTTAATCAGTAGTGTAGTAATGCTTAACGTGACTAATATGATCAAGCTGTTTGCTAAGCACGAAATTTTTATATAGACACGCGAGGTACTTACCTGTTGTTTGGATATTTTTTTTATAAATCTGACCTTTTACCTGCCCATAGAGGGGGATACAAAATGACAACTTTTTCAAAAAAAATTAACTTTTGAAAGTGTTTCGGAAATACTGACGTTTTTATATATATTTTAATTTATAGCTAATGTAATATACTTTATTATGGAAAAAAAAAATTTTGGACTATTTTGTCTTCAGGGTGAAAATAGCTACTGAATGCTGTTTTTGTGTGAAAATTCTCGATTTTATATTTTACATATTTAACTTTATATTTATATAACTTTTTGAAAAATGTATGGATCATTATAATTTTTTTATGATAACTACTATTAATATACTTCTTTTGTGAGACATACTTTTTTTTTTAAACGGACCATTTCTCTTTATTCAAGGGATTCAAAACTTAAAAATGCATATAGGAAGTAGAAGTTTTCAGCTTAAATTTTGGAAGTGTTCCAGATATACTAGCACTTATATATATATTTCTACTAAAGCTTATATAATATATTGTAATATGAAAATAAAAATTTATTTTGTTTTCATGGTGAAAACAGACATCAAAGTTAATAAAAAAAAAAACGATTTTTGTAAAAAAATTTTTTTCATATTTTAACTTTATAATGCTATAACTTTTTGAAAAATGTATGGATCATTATATTTTTTTTAAGGTAAGTACTATTTATATTTTATTTATATATATATTTGTTCATATATTATACTTATAAATCATAAAACTTGAAATCAGAATATAAATAAGGAAATAGGAGTTGATGTTACTTTTGTAATTATCCACCAATTTCTTAAAATCTAACACTATCCACCGATTTGCATCGAAGCATTTTTTATAATAGTGTTTATAATCATAATGATATCATAATATAGATATCATCTATTCTGGACCCAACTATGCCACATTCCCACTGTGCTGGGTTGGGGGTTTTTTTTTTTTAGATTTTAATTATTAATAAAGTTGATCAATAATGCTCGGAGATTTTATTACCATAATAAGAATAAAATAACTTAAAATACTTTGTGATCATTTTTAATATTCTTTTGCACTTAAAACATCTCTTCAAAAGAAACATAATTTAAATTTAAATATTAAACTTAAACTAGAAAAGAACTCCATCTCCTATAATACATTTTCAAAGTAATTATAATATTAACAAATTAAATAAGCATACATATTTTAAACTTTAATTACTTTGAATATTATCTAAAAATATAATCAAATACTTTATGTATAATATATTTTTGTTTTAACTACAAATTATTTTACTATAATGTGCTAGTTATTAAAATTCAAAACAATTATACTGAACTTGATAAATATTCTTGTTCCCTACAATATGTAACTTAATTATTTTAATTAGGGAAAGATCTAATTTAAAAACTAAAAATAACATTTTGAGTTATTTTAAATTAAACTAAAAACAAAACATACTTCTTTTAGCCGTTGTGGTACATATTTCACAAGTTTCTTAGTGTTCCATAGTCCAGATTTTTTAAAAGAACTTTTTATTGCATCTAATTTATTTAGAATATCTAAGTTGCCAAAATTAGACCCCTGACGTAATTCCACAATTTTATCTTCAACTTCTACAGAAAATGTAAAAAATATATCAACAAATAATTACATTTTATGGTAAACAAACCTTTGAGCAAATAATCAAAACAATCATCACATACTCTTGCTGATTGAAACTTCATATAATGTAATGGCGCTTTATTTTCTGAGCAACTTCCACAAACAACCTATATATTTTTTATAAAAGCAGTTATAACCTTGTAGATAATTTTAAATGATAAATAACATTTTTATGCTAACTTTTCCACAGGCTCGACAATGATGTCTACGATAAGTCACAGTGAATTCTGCTGCACATGATTGACACATAGTAACACGACAGTCTTGAATCCAAATTGGCGCCTGAATTTTATACTTAAGTAATGTAGTAATTTGTTAAATAATAAAATATATTAAAAAATTACCTCATGACCTAATTTTAAAGGTTCACAACCTGCATTTTTTGGAACAAATTTCATATTTAAAAATGATAGCTGTTTATTGTTGTGCTCTCTAATAGCTTCTTCTAATTTAGTAACCCATTCTTCTCTTTCTGATAAAGATCTAAAATACTAGTTATTAATATGAATTAATCACAAAAATAATTCATTCAATTTACCTAGCTCTCAAAGTAAAACTCCGAGTTATTGTAATTATATTGAATTCATTGTAATGATCATCAGTCAATGGTATAAATACTTTCATTCCACTCAGTGGAAGTTCATAATTTATTTTTAATCCAGACACTGTACCATAGTATGATGTATACAAAAAACAATCATTGAGCTAAAAACAAAGTTTCAAATTAGTAAATTTTAATAATTTTTTTTTTATTAAATATTACCAAAATAAAATATCTCAATTGCATATCTTTTCTGGATAACTTGTAAAGTTCTCCGTCCTTAATGAGTTCTCTACCAGGTTTTATTATAACATAGTTTCCTAATTGTGATTGTATTTGCAAAAGTTTGCTCAAAGAGTCCTTAAAAAAAAAAGGATATGTAATGTGATTTAATCAATTTAAAGCATAAGTAATATTATATATTAAATTGTAACATTCAAAACTTAATAAAATACAAAAATTTTTAACTTTAAAGATTAAAAATATATAAAGTATATTCCTATCCTAACATTTTGCAAAGACTTTACACAGTGCAGCACGTGTCTATCGAGAGACCTTGTACGTCGTATTGTGAGTTTTAGAGATAACATGGGGTGCCTTGAAGGAATGTTTGATGGTAGTTGCAGAGTGGCTTATATTATGCCAGGCAAAGAAAAAAATATATAACTAGTTGTACTGATAAATTTTTCATAAAATAAACACACCATCAATCTTCTGGATTTTACATTAACTTAATTTATCACAACAACTAGTTTTATTTAATCAATTCAAATCAACCAATATTAAATAATATTCAGTTTTCTCTACTTAAAATATTTTTTAAATTGAAAAACTAAATAACCACATTAAAATTACTATTAGTTTTTAAATTTATAATGCATAGTATTGATATTAATTATAACGTCAAGTAATTACTAAAAATCACTTACCCCTTGCTTAACACTTTTATTAGCATGGTTAGCCACATCACAGACAATATTTAAAGCAGTTAATGTATCTTTATAATCTATTGAATTTTCATCAAGATTTTTTAAATAACTTTCTAACAACAATCTATACTGTGGTATTCTCTGAATAGGTTTAAGCATATAGTGTTTAACTGTTAATTTTCTACATACATCAGATACTTCAAATTCTCGAATACATTTATGAAACTTAGGATACTTGTGACAACATTCATCTAAAAAATTACACTGACTTTCAAAATTTTGAATGTATGTAGAATAAAGTTTAAGAAATGGTCCTTTTTTCACAATAACATCAGCAATTTTAGGATGTTTATCCCAATTTTCTAAACGCTTTTCCATATCTTGCAAAAGATCTTCATTTAGACTGAGCAACTGGGGAAGTGGGTTTATTATTTTAGCTAAATCATTTGGGGGTATAATTTTAAAGTCATTACATGACTGATCAATAAATGAAACAAATGTTTGACATAATAATTTTAAAACGTCAATGAAATCTTTTTCGGTTGTAATTAATTCTTCAACAATTCTCAATGATTTATTCTTAAATGGAATTATTTCATCTGGTTCCACATTTTCAATAGATAATGATTCTTCAAGTTCAAGTTTTTCATTTGATTTATCTTCTATAGATGAATGTGAGTCTGTATCATTTTCATCTTTATCAGAATTATGCTCTTCATTTTGACTGCTGTTAAAAGAGTCACGTTTTTTTTTTTTTTTTTTTCCCTTTCCGAATGATCCAAACCAATTTACAATTTTTTTTCTTACAGAATACAGTTCAGTTGAATCACTTGTAATTGATAATTTTTCATCATCAATTGTTATATTTTGATTATCCATTTGATTCACAGAAATTCCTAACATATCTGTATCATAAACTACGTAATCATCTAATAAACTTTCATTGGGGAATTCATAATCTGAATCATCATTGATATATTTTCTGTTAATACTGCTACTATTATTATTTTCACTATCAGTTATGTTACTTTCTAAAATACTATTTATATGTACAGGAATATCTAAATTGGAAATATTCGAATTAACATCACTTTCATTTTCTGATTCTTTCCTAAATATATTATTCTCTTCGTGAATTTTGATGTCAATAATTTCATTTTCAATGGAATCAACAGTCTTTTCTCCATCTTCTATGGTTTGATGACTTACACTGGGAAATTTATGTTTTATTTTGTATGGACTACTTTTGTAAACAATATTACTGGGTTTTGGAAGTAATGGAGGTTTGATGGTAGACTTAGTTACTGAAAATTCAATTTGACTTTTTAAGGTAGATACATTATCATTTGTGGTAACCATTTTATGTTTTGAACAAAACCTATAAATTTATAATATAAATATTATTACTGTTGCTATTTATTTATGATTTATAGCCTCTATAAAAGCTATTGCTTGTGGCAAAGAAGACAAGAATTTATGGGCCATCATAACAAAATCAAACTCTGGTACCTTCCACCAAAAGGTAATAAATAAAAGAAAGTAGTTAAGAAAGTAATATAATAAAGCGTATTATATTGGTAAAGCAAAACCTATTATTAATTAAACTAGATTTGCATCTTCGTATAAAAGAATACATAGTTTATATGAATATATATATACCAACATGATTAGAAATTAGTTTTAAGATTTAATTTAAGAAAAAAATTATTTATCCATTTAAAAACAATTTGCTTAAGAATCTCGAAAAAAATTAAAATATTAAATTAATGAAATTAACTTTTTTATTTTAGTTTTCAAGTATTTTTTGTGATTTTTTACAAATAATTAAATTATAAATCATACTTATATTAATAGTTAAATAAATATATAATAAAAATTGATCACTTGTGGCTAATTAATTAAGTAAAATTAAAACTAAAAAATATTTTTAATATTTTTTAGTTTTTTAAATTAATAATATTTTTAATATAGTTTTAATTTTACTTAGTTAAATAAATATTTAGTTATTATAAAACAATATTTGTTAATCTAGATATTAAAGTGTTTAATTTAATAAAAATATAATATTTATATAGTGCATACTTTTGAGTTTCATCACAATTACAATTTCCTAAACTTGTAAGCAATGAGATAGGCTTTGGAGGTGGTGGTGGTTTAATTTTCTCTGTAAAATGAATTATAACTTTTTTATAAATTGATTATTAATTTACTACATAATTATATATCAACTTAATTAAAGACCTACTTGAATTTATCTTCCTAGCCATAATATAAAAAATAATTTATTTTGTAAAAGATATAAAAACATTATATTTAATTATTAAATATACTTTTTTTTTTTAATAGTCAGGATAGCCAATATTCTAAATATTTTTGGTATAAAGAAGATTATACAATTCACTCCATTAATAAGTTTATGAAAGAAGATGCCTAAATTAATGGTAACTAATCAGTTTTAAAAATGAGAAATATTTTTTAAATAAGTTATGATTTCATCAAAAATAGATCAGACAAATAAAAAAATAATTGATTTATCATAATTTAATCATGATGAAAAAAATATAATACTATTAAAAACTGCATTAATATTTTTCAAAATTAGAATCTATGAAGTGTAATGTAATTAAAATTTTAATGATAAAAGTTAAAATATAATTTTATGTTACCTGGTGTACCCATGATTCCATTTAGTCTCATTGATATAAAAGAATCACAACATATTAAGAAAACATGTTACCTAAAACAAAATAATTTATAATATTATTGTCAAGTTTTAGTTATATACAAAAAAATATCAAATAGCTATACCTTGATCAATACCCATACAGAATCCGAATGGATAATAATAATTCTTATTTTTTGTTACTAAATTTACGTAACATTTTTAAATTTGTCTCAATAAATAAAATAAATTTTTAGCTTGTATAAACTACGTCAATTTAAAATAATTTCAATTAAAGTTGTTCAATTCATTAAGAAAGTTGAATATAAAATCAGAATTCTTTGGTATAATTATGGTTATCATTTAAAATATACATTATGATTGTTTGGCGTTAAGATAAGAAATAATGATAATGTTATTTGTTTGTGATTTCACAACTAGATTATTACGTGATTGTTATGCACAGTTACTCGATTTAAACTGAATTATTTAATGCAGTTATATGTCTTCTTTAATTTCGATAGTATTAATTATGTATATGAATTTGAAATATTTAAATATATTTAATCTATAGTAAAATTATAGTATCAGTAGATTATACATTAATACTAATAAGTTGCTTGTGAAAAACCCCCTTTTTTTCTTTTATCATTCTCTTTATAAAGTACAATATAGGTGTAATCAAGGATGATGAATTGAACCACCAGTAAATACAAAACCGTCCCTTACTAATAGTGTAAAACTAGGAAGGCTAAAAACAAGTATTTTAATAATGCGACATGTCTAGACATTTTGTTAACATTTATTATTTTTCATTGGTAAATAAAAAAAGATAATTACATCTTATTGTACTTCTTGGTATTAATGCTAGTGGTAAGCATTTTTTTGTCATGGGATTATATAGAAGATACACCTGACACCTAATATATACCGGTATGAATGTTTGACTATTGATTAGCTAATAGACTATAATAATTGACAAATCTCTAAATGACGTAGGGGAAAACGTTATTTAAATTTCACAAATGTAATTATATTTTCAGTATGTATATTCACGTGAAAAGGATAGGATGTGAACAAAATATTTTTTGCTTTTAAATAAAAGTTTGTTCATGAATATGAATATACTCATTCAGTCATACTCTATATAAAGTGTTCAGACGAGTTAGACTGTCCTTATATTTATTTTTAAGTGTTGATAAGTATTTAACTTATTAAAAACTTATTTTATTTTTTAAATATTTCAATAAATTCTAGATTTTAAAATAATTTTTAAAACTTCGTGTGTATGCTACGTACCGACAGATTTGCTGGTTTTATTTAATTCATATCAACAATATCATAGTATATTCCAATTTAAAATAAAATTTAATATTTCTTCTAGAGAATGTTATCAAAATTTATACTAATTCTAAGTAATCGAGGGAGAGTTCAAATATGTAGTATTTTACTACGTACTACTATGTCTACATTTTTTTTGTTAATTACAATGGTATTCTTTGCAAAATTATACCTCAAAAATCACATTATTTTAAAAACAACAGTTAAATTAGTTGATACGATGAAACCTTGTATTATCATAGTGATTTGTGATGAAACAAATGTAGATTAATTTCATAAGGAAGTCATTAAAACGAGAGGTATTGGGAATATTATGCTTGATAGCATCCATTTCATTTTTTTCAGTAATGAGTTTTTGGAATCTTCTTACTATCCATACTCAACTTTTAGCTAAGACAGTTATGAGGAACTTCTACAGGTCCCCTTGACCGTTGTTTATAACGTGATCCTGGTTAGTCTGAACAGCGTATTCAAGATAAAATAAATTTATGGAAGTCTCATTATTTATTTTATATTGACGATTTTTTTAAAAGCAATTCAGTTTTTTTTTTGCGCGTAGAAGGCCGCTACAATTTTTGAGTTTCCAAGGCCGTTGCCCTTCTAGTACATTCCAGGGAACTGGATAATCAAATGTTTTTTTTAATAGCTTTTATTAGGTAAATGTACAGCTTAATAGTTATGGCTAAAGTTTGAATGTTATACAAGATCATTACAATAATAGTGAAATTAGTGGCGGTCAAATAGGAAGGAGGGTATTAAGGGATATATCCCCTATTGACAAACCCTTTTTTACAATTTTTATCATATATATTTTATATTTCATAAATTATATATGACAATTCAATTTAAAAATTATTGAGTAGAATTTATATGGACAAATATATAACCCTAAAAATTTAGGAGATTAAATTTTAAGTCTTGGTTATTATTTATACTTATATAAACTCAATGAGGTACTTATCTAAAATAAATTAAATATATAAAATACAATTCATAATAAGAAGGACATTTATGCATATCTAATAATCTTTAATAACATATTGACATATTAATACAAATAAAAAAGCTTTTAGGTATGGGTGCACAGCTTCCATGATGATATTTATTATAAAGGTAGTAAATAGTAAAATCATTTGATCGTCACTGAATTAAATACATTATAATAATCATTAAACTATAAAACGATTACAATTAGTAATTAATTATTAATTCGTCAATCTATTTCTAATAAATATTATTTTTAGGTGACCTGTATGGTTTTTTCGGGAACTCTTGTTTTTCGAAGTGCAAGCATTAAGGTTGATTTTGTACTCCGAACTGTACAAGTTTTCCCGTCCTTTCTAATAAAATTATTAAGTTACTTAGCTAAGAAGATGTGAAACTTGTTAAAAAGAATTATATTTTAACCCGCAAAAGAAAAAATGGCCTTTTTTTGAAATTGAACTTTCAGTAGATGTCTAAAGTTTTGTGTAAGTTTTTCTATGAGTTTCCATAATATATTAATTAAATCTAAAATTTATATTTAATTTATGTCTTATATATATTTTTTGTGTGGAGTTAGATTAAAAATGCATTATTTTCAATAATCTAAAATTTAATTAAATTTTGGTAGATACGTCATTTTCACCACAATGTCCTCCATTTATCAATATGTTATATAAATGCTTATATTATATATTGACAGAAGTAGTACATTTGTTATTGCTATTATTGATAACACTAAATAATATTTACTTTGAAATAAATTTTACAACCATTTAAATTATAATTTCAATTTAATTGTACGGTGACGTGTACTACTATGACTTTGACAGCCAACTTCCATTACTATAATAAAAATAATAGATTAAAATATCATAATTTTAATATTTGATTAGTTACATCAAATGGCGAAAACACTTGGTATAAAAAATACAGAAATCAGAATACATCAGGTTAAAACTGTTTTACTTACAGCAGGTACTTGTTAATTTATTTATTTATTAAATATAACATCCAAATATGAGCATAAAGCATACATTAACAATGTATATATATAACATAGTAAAAATAAAATAAACACTAATACTTAAAAATTAATACTAAAACAAAATTAAAAAATTACATTAATATAGTGTAGATAAACTATTAATCAAAATAAAAGTGACACATAAACATATATCAATTCTTAATAGTAATTACAATATGTGTAATAATTTGATGTAACTTTTAACCTGGTTTAGAAAGTTTTTAAAAAAATCATACTCATTACCAAAAAAATTACATTCTAAGAGCGTACTGTTAAACAGTGAAAAGTGACTATAGTTTTGTTGATGGTCAGAAACAAAATAAGGGAGTGAAACGTAAGGAAACGCGTGAAACAAATGGAATCAAAAATCAGGACAACAATTTTACGTCGATTGTCGACCTGGCCGACCCCAATTAGTTGGAATTAAGGCTAGGAAAAAGAAGAAGAAGAATCTAAGGATATCAAGATAATCAATTGTGTTATAAAGCCATAGCACTATGATATGATATGTCGGCCTTACGTCTCCGAAATTCTGGGTTACACATAATAATTCGGTTGCTGTTACATAGAAATCCTAGTCATACTTACTTATTTTAATAGCTAAATCTGTTGTAATTTTTCTAATTTATTTACCAAATTCTTCTAATAAGGAAATAAAATAATAGATTAAAATTCAATTATAGGTCAAACAAGCGCACATTAAAGAACTTTTAGGCATGTAATGCTAGTAAAATCCCAACACAACCTCCAAATAAAACCTAACATTCTTAATGCTATATTATATGTAACTGTTATGTGCTCAATGAACGGCCAAAGGAAAGATAATCCTTAAGTCTTTTATGTCATTTACAATTGTTAAATTAGATCCAGAAATAGTATGATTAAATAAATGTATTTCCCTATTACGAAATAATGATATTTGATAACATTCAGAAGTATTTATAGTTAAACTATTCAATATACACCAGTTATGAAGCCTATGGATGTCATCTTGAAGTTTAAGGTAATATTGTTAATTTCAATAAATATTTTAACACCATCAGCGAACATTAAACATGAATAAATGGAAACTTTTTCATAGATATTATAAATTATAAAGGAAACAAGTGACCCCTTTGTGGTATATCTATTTATGTATTTTATTTTTTCACGTATTAATAACCTTAGGTCTTTAGAGAACCAAATAGGAAATTTTTGTTTACTAATAGAAAATATAAGAATAAAGTTTTCAGTGTTTTGGAGACTAATTGAATAAAATATATCAAAAACAGAATTAATATTATTATAGTGATAGGTATTTTTGAATATTTTAAACTATCGAATTGGTTTTTATACAACCGAATAGCTTATTTTTAGCATAAACTATCGAATAGTTTTTGAATGGATATCGAGTAGTTCGATAGTTACTATTCGATATTTCCAATCACTAATTATTACATTTGAACATACTATAGTTGACGCTTGTTCATTAATCATAAGTATATAGTGGTCATGTCTACAATTGAACTGTTTATGTTTAGAATAAGTTAGTAAAACATAAAAATTTCAATGAAATTTAAAAAGAAGAGCTAAATGATAGAGGTCTAAAGGTACCAAAATATCTGGAGTTTTACTAAAAGAGGCTGAATCGACATATAAAAAATTAAAATGAAGATAAGAGCTATTACTATTAGCAATTGTGTTAAGTTGATACATAATAAAAAACAATCAAATATCACTCTTATCAGATCTAATACCATTATAAAGTAATCCGATTTTATCATTTAGTAAATTATAATCACTAAATATAAATATATTTGTATTCGCACTCATGTTAGATAACAATGAATTGACCGTATCAGCATGAGTCATAAACAGCCGCCGAACTGTCAGGTGGAATGTAACATTCTCTAATAATAAACTTTGATATTTCCCCTATTTAGGCAGATACAAATAATTTGTAGGAAATAGTAAAATAGAAAAGTGAAATTATTAACAGCTCTTTAGTGAAATTTAATTCTCATTAATATTATAAATTCATTTTTTAATTAAAATTTTGCTAATTATCAGTAAAAATCGCTTAGTAAATTTTAGTTTTATTCTGAATTGGATGGTGAGACTGTCACTCGAAAGTGATAAAAACATTCTTTTAAAGGTTTTTTTTTTTAGAAAATTTAGAATTGTAACTAAAATTAAAACTTAACTATTAAAACTTTTAATTTAAACTCTGAATACTACCGTCAAATTGACATGGTTTTTATATAATTTATACATTTACATTATAAACGGTCATCATTAAAGTACATAAAAACAGTTGCATTAATTCAAAAAAATAAAAATATATACAAAAAATAGATGATTAATATTCTAATATCATGTGTTGCTAATGGTGACTTTTTATTACGTTTACATGTCATATATTTACCCTTATCTTATTACCTTATTTTACAAGAAAATGTTGTATATATGTTAGTGAGTATTTATGATTTTGTCATGGTAAGGGTTGGGCGTACGATTCTAATAATTCCTCTTGTTAATAAGAAGAATAAATAATAGTAAAAGAATAAAAAGAGTGAAGTATAAATTGGAGGTCTTCAATTTTATTTATTTTTACCATAGGCGTGTTCAGATTTTTTTTCACAGGTTCTTAAGTCGAGTCCTGAAGTAATGGAAATTCCTGGGCGTTCCAAAGTAATGCCGATGGTGTAAAAAAAAAAAAAGGTTCTCAAGTCGTTTATTTTTTTATTCTATTTTTGTAATAATAAAACTTTTATATATGTGTAAAAAAAAAAAAAAAATAGAAATGAATAATTACAAGCCTACAATGTACCATTATTTAAAATTCTGTGTTAACTGCAGCCAATACTTACATGTATCTTATCGTTTTCAAATATGTACAATATTTTATAGTTTATGTTATCAAGGTATTTATTGTACATATTATGTTTAATATTTGATTTATTGATAAAAATAAATTAGTTATTACTGTTACTAGTTCATTTTTATATTGTGTTATATAAAAACAACTCGATTGAGTAATATTCTAGCGCTAATTTTTTTATTATTGTTGTATTATAATTATTACAATCTATGATGATATTGAAATAAAAATGTAGTGACGTGCCTAGATATTAATTTCAGGATAGATAACTTCTTCAAATTGTGAAGTGGGATTTTTTATTAAAATACACTAAAAACTGTGGTATCATATTCATTTAAGAATATGTTACTTTTTGGAAGTACAATTGACTATCAATTTAAAAAGAATGAGAAAGATTATACAACGAGTAGGTACGACTCTAGAAGAAGTGTCCAAAATTCCATTATTGGACGCCGTGATGAAATAATAATATTCATATTTTTTTAGATTAAATTTAAAAAGTTATGATTAGTTAACTATGAAAAACTAATGAAATAAATTAGTTATACAATTTTGCTGTGTTAAATCCAATCTTGGTAGCCTTTTAAATTGTGTAATTTTATTGTATCACCTTTAGTAAGCTTATTTTAGTCTTAAATGTTGAAAAAGATATCGTAATGTTTCTAGAAAAGTTATGAACAAAAAACTAAAAAATATGTTGCAATAAACCTTCTAGTTTCAATTTAAGTTAAAAAAATGAAGTCTCACCATTAAAAAAAAAAAGAATATAAATTTTTATATTTTAATAGTTCGATAAATAATAAAATTATTCGACTTGGTTAACCATATATTAAAACATGAACAAAAAATAATTTTAATTTCAAAACAAGTCTAATATTATGTATTAAAATTTCTATTGGAAATTTTATGAAAATTTTCTTATGAAAAAGTCAAAAAACTTTCTTTTTATTAATTTTTGTGAGAAATATTAGTTTGATATATTTAATATGATGTTTTTTATAGTGAGCTATCACTAAAAATTCGTAATTTTGGCTATTAAAAAAATTTAATGAAAATCTTTAAGAGAACCTCTCCAGAACGTGTAAGGTAAATTCTCTCTATGTAAAATCTAAACCTAACATAATTGTGAAAAATATGTTAGCAGAAGCTAACATATTAGCAAGCCTTTGTAGCACACATAAATACTATGAAATAATAACTAAAAGAGAACTTAATTAAACAAAATATTTGTTAGATAAATAAAAAAATATACCTTTGTCGTAAATTAGAATATTAATATTATAAATATTAAATTTGGTTTATAGGAGATGGGCTGTTATTTTTGTAGGGACGAGGAAAAAGTCGTGACAACTGTTTTAAAGTATCCCTTGAAAAAATTCTTTAAATATCAATGCTTTATGGAGCTTGAAGATACTAAAGCGAAATAAGGGTACCCAACCTTTATTTTGAAGGTATTAAAAATTATAGTACACCCATGTTTGGAAGACTGGTTCATTTTAGTTTCGCCGATGCATTTGTTAATATGTCTATGGTGTAACACTTAAAATCGTCGAGGTGTCATTCATATGTGTTTATGGCGCGTATACGTCGGTAAGTGATAAGACGTCAACGTTATCTAAAAAAATATCTACACAAATTTTTTTAGTTCTATGTGAGTTGACGTTTTAATCTATGACAAACAGTTTATATGACAATAAAGTTAACGCACTTCTTGTAAATTCAATTTAAAGTTTAGTATACTTGTCTATGATTACACTCGGTATTGCAAAAATCTGTTACGTTCCTACGTTAATTATAGTACTATGAATAACTCTTAATTATCTTAATTTCCGGAAACGACTATTTTAATGTTGTTTTTATTGTTATCAGTTTTTTTATTTCTTTGATTGAATACGATAATTGCGAAGAACCAATTTGCAGTGAAGAATTACATCAAAATGACTGGTTATGATTCTGATAATTCTTCGGATTCAAGTTACTCGAATATAGATTTCTATGAAGGTATGCGCTTTCCTAAAATCTTACAATTTATAAAAGTCTTTAAAATATATATTTTACTATGATTTTAAAATTCGTTACTTAATAAAAAATCAACTAGCTTTGAGTTTTCTAAAATATTCAATTTGGTTTAGCTATTCATTATTTAATACGTATGTATTAAAAAAACTAAAACATATATTAGGATGTATTATATGTAGGTATGACTTATTGTGAAGTTATGAACAAACTTAGTAATGTTAACACTATTTATAATTATTATAATTTAGGTGATGTGATTAAAATATGAGAGTATTTATTTTTAATTCGTATAGTAGAAAATATTAATGATTTTTTTTATTGATTTAAAAAATAAATTGCCAGTTTTAATAAATTTATTTTACAATTTATGAGTATTCACCAAACTAGAATTTATAAAATTCTAATTAATAGGATAAGCTTAGAAAACATTCAAATTTATTTATAGACCTTTACTTATTTTACATATGATTGTTTATAATTATTTTAGTTAATTTATGATTAATAGTGCAGAATGTGGTACCAGATCAATATAAATCTAAGGTAGATAAATGCAATGAAATACTTCTACATGATAAAAAAGATATTGATGAATTACGTAATCTCGCAACAAGTGAAGGAGGATTAGTTATAAGTAAGTATTAGAAATCAATATTTTTTTAAATTTGAGATACTAATATATTTTTATGCTATAAATATAAATTAGGTTTAGTAAGATCTGAAGCCTGGCCTTTATTTTTGAATTTACCAAAAAAAAATAAACAACTACTAGATGAGGAAATAATAACTAATCATCCAGAATACAATCAAGTTGTAATGGATGTTCGAAGATGTCTTAAACGTTTTCCTCCGGGCATTTCATATGAGAGAATAGGTGTTTTGCAAAATCAACTAATAGCAATTATCTTGAGTGTTATTGCTGAACATCCAGAGTTAAAATATTATCAGGTGCACTTATAATTAAACCATTATTTAAAGTTGTTTTAGAATTTTATTGAAAATAAAATGTAATTAAATGAATAAAAAAAATTACATTAGGGCTATCATGATGTTGCTGTTACATTTTTAATTGAAGTTGGACAAGAAAAAGCTTATAGTATAATGGAATATTTATCATTAAATCATTTAAGACAGTTTTTAATGCCTACAATGGAAGAAACGTCTTACATGCTTTGGAATGTTTTCCCTCTAATCTCAAAATTAAATCCAGAATTAGAATATTTCCTTACAAAGTAAATAATTTTCATTATTATTTGTTGTTTTATTTTAATGTGTCTTATCCAAAAAAAAAGTTAAAGCTATTAATAGAAATAATAGTTTTTATTTTTAATTTTTAGGTCTGGTATAGGTACAATATTTGCATTGCCATGGTTATTATCATGGTTTAGCCATAGTTTAAGTCAGCATAAAAAAGTAGTTCGTCTGTTCGATTATTTTTTGGCTTCTCCTAAAGAAATAATTTTATATGTGATAGCTCAATTAATAAATGAGAGGAGTGAAGATATTTTAAGTGCTGACTGTGATATGGCTAGTGTTCATTCAGTTATTTCAAAGGTATATTTAATATATATAAAGTGTAAAATATCATTAACAAATTTCTTTTAGATTCCAGAAGATATAGATTTTGAAAAAATTTTAAGTCAAGCTACTAATATGTTGTACGAATACCCACTTTCTAAGATAAAATATGAGGTTGATATTAAAGTGCAACAAGAGTGAGTTTTTTAAATTTGATTTGAAAATATTTTTAAATGTAATGAATCTTTTTTTAAAGAGCTGATTTTTTGGCTGGTTTGAATGAAAATTACACCATGCGTAAGCATTTAAAATACATGAAATCCATTGGTCATGGACCACCATTTGCAAATGCTTATAATTTTGTACCTATTTGGAGAATACCACGAATGAGATTTGGTTTCTTGTTCTTTGGGTTTAGTCTTGCTGCAGGATTATGGGCCATCATGAGGACCAGTAGTAACTAATTTTTGACTTTATAATAATTATTCTACATTATTTCATTCCAAATATATTTGTGCTATAACCAGGGGACTATATAGACTGATATCAAAAAAAATTATGTAAATTGACTTTTTGTAATTACTTGTTTTTCTATTTTAGGTATATTTTTATTTTGTGCTGTATTTATTTTACTATTTTGTTAATCTCTTTTTAATTTAATACATTGTTGTAATTTTTAAGTTTTTAATAGAAGAATTAATTTTTCAATCAAATATTTTTAACTAGATTTAACTGTGATTGAAATTGTTACTATTATTATTTTAATTGACACTAACGATATTGTGATTTTTCACTTGCTCTCGTTCATATTACCATTTATATAATTTTATTTTAGTTACTGTGTTATAATTATTTTTTATTGTCATGATGTTGTAATGAGCTTAAATAAATTTTTATTGATATTTTTAACTAGGTTGTAGTATGTACTTACTTTACATCTTTAATTATAGCAATAGCTTTTAGAGATAACATTAAACATAAAACAAGATAATTGTAGCCTGGATGAAAATATTGTACTATATTACAATTTTTTTGTGGAATATTGTTATACTGAAAATTTAAAAATATATTTTTGAGATTAGAAAAATCTAGAATGTTCATAAAATTCATTCACAATAATTGTATTAACACAGAAAACAGTTATCATTCAGTTAGTTTCAATCATATTGATTTTCTTCAATTCTGTATAAATAAAAATAACCCAGCACAGTGGGGTGGCGGCACAGTGGGGTCGTGGCATAGTTAGGTCCAGTATAGATGATATCTGACAGTGATGAAAATCACTATCATAAAAAACGCTTCGATGCAAATCTGTAGATAGTATTTAATTAAAAAAAAAAATTTGTTAAAATAGCATATTTTTGAATATGGTAGCCATTTGCGCATAGAAGATAGGTCGTCGGGACAAATTTTTTTTCATTTTATAGTACATAAAATAAGCTTTAATTTGATATATGTTTAAAGGACGCAATATTTCCGGAACATTTTCAAAAATTAAGTTGAAAAAGTTATTTTTAGTAAAAAAGTTACTATTTTAAATCCTCCCAGTGAGCAGAATAAGTGTTAGATTTTCAAAAAAAATTATATCAAATGAAAGGGAAATATCTAAGGTTTCAATACAAAAAAATATTATTTTTATTTGTTCATTTTTGAAAAAGTTATGGCAGTTTTAAGTACAAAAAACATCCCGATAAAATGTAATTTTTATCGCAAACATTACATTTTTTTTTAAATTTTCGACAGCCATTTGCACATAGAAGATAAGATGTCGGGACAAATTTTTTTTTTTCATTTGATAGTATATAACATAACCTTTGATTTGATATATGTTTAAAGGACGCAGTATTTCCGGAACATTTTCAAAAGTTCAGTTGAAAAAGATCTATGTTTTTTACAATATTTTAAGTTTTGAACGCCCCCTATATAAGGGGAAATTGTCCAATTTTAATAAAAAGTATGTCAAATGAAAGATGTACTTATAATGTATTTAGAAAAAAAAAAATTGTGCTGATATATACATTTTTCAAAAAGTTATAGCATTTTTAAGTTGAAAATCGAAAATCGAAAATTTTAACACAAAAATAGTGTTTTTTAAACTACGGCAGCCGTTTAAATGTAGAAGAAAAAGTGTCGGGACAAATTTTTTTTTTCATATTATAGTACATAAAATGAGCTTTAATTTGATATATGTTTGAAGGACGCAGTATTTCCGGAACATTTTTAAAAATTAAATTGAAAAAGTTAATTTTTGTAAAAAAGTTGCTATTTTAAATCCCCCCCAATGAGTAGGTTAAGTGATAAATTTTCAAAAAAATGATATCAAATAAAAGGTAAATATCTAAGGCTTTAGTAAAAAAAAAATTATGTTGATTTGTTGATTTTTCAAAAAGTTATGAAAGTTTTAAGAAAAAAAAGTGAAAAAATTTCGAAAATTAGCGATTTTTAAATTTGTAATTTTTTTGGATATTTCCCCCATTTGCGGGGAACGAGGGAATTTTTTTCAATTTTTAAGGGTAATGTCTTCAACTAGATACTATTTGTGATCTTTTGACGTATTTTTGAAAGAAATCGGTTCAGTGAGAGTTAAGAAAAAGTGGCAACAGACATAAAAAAAAACACATCATAGTAAAATTAATTCCTTTCTCCGCTTCGCATCGAAGCAAACAAATTGTTTGTTTAGTACTATGTTTTTTTTGTTTAGTATTCAATTCTAACTTTTTAATTTTTATATTGCAGTTGAGTATTTTGTTTTATTTATATTTTTTTGTTTTTAAAAACAATAAGATAGATAAAATGAATTTTACTATTTTAAAAGGATGTATGTTTCTCTTAAATTATTCTTGATGAAATTAGCCAAGTTATAAAAAAGTAGAAACATACAAAAATCTTTTATTATAGAAAATAAATAATATTTTTAACTAAAAATAAAAACTATTCTGGATGTTAAAAATTTTATTAAATTGGAGAATTATCGATTTTGTACCATTTACATATTTGTTTATGAATTTGTATTTATTTTATCAAAGGCCTGGACATTAAAAAGGTTGTTGGTTTTAAAAAAGTAAAAAAATGTTTAGGGGTTCATATTTTCTTTTTAAAAAGGAGATTTTCAACATTTGCATCACCATCAGGGTTAATATTAATTCAAAACTTTATATTTCTATAAAATAGTATTTTTAAAATTAAAAATTACCTTTGGTGTGTAGAAAGTACTCAATTTTTTACATTTATTCTATGCCTTAATTTTTTTTGCCAAAAATGTTACTTAATTCTTTTGTGTTCTAAACTTTCTATATATTTATTTTAATTTTGTATGTACTTTATTATATAGTTAATAAATTGATACGGTACTCTCTGATAATAGTGTAATGGGTAATTATATATACAGAACTAGCAACGGAAGAATAAATATGAAGTGAATGGAAAATTGGATTTGAAAATCAAAACAAACTATATGTGTACACAAGAGAACAACTTCAAATACATAAGACAAGAAATATACAGATTAGAGAATAAAAACTTAAAAATGTATTATATAGCTTTAAGTATCTAGGTACAGAACTACATAGCCAAAACTTCAATCATGAAGAGATTAAGAAACATGTTGTAGCAGTTAACATATATTGTCTAGTGCCTGGATTCAAATGTACTAAGAAATAAATAAAATGACTTTGATTTTTAAAATAAGACTTTACTAATAGTAATACCTATATAAAAAATATATACCTCTAGAGAAATAAATTTAATTTGGATAATTAGAGTCAAAAGACTAAGTTGGCTAAACCACATACAAAGGTCTAACACAATTTCAAAAGAATTTAAATGAAAAGAAAACCTAAAAAACTATGTTATGATGAATTTTTAAAGGATCTAACTACACTAGGAGTGGAAAACTATATAGAGATAGCAATAGATAGGAAAAAATATAAAGATTGGCTTTTACTATCTCTAAAGCTGAAAGAATAATTATATTTGCAATTTTTTTTTACAAATTAGGATAGTTTTTAAAAATATTTTTAACAATATGAAGAAACATACAAATATCAATTTAATATTCTATTAAAATTTGTATTCGTTGAAAATACAATTAATAAAATACAACAATTCATCAATAAAAAAAGTAATTTTTAACTATATGATTTATAAGAGTGATAATACTTATTTTATAAAATATTACTAAATAAAAATTGTTTTAATTTTTAAAATAATATTTTTAACAAAGAATTTATTAACTTCCCCACTTTTGTCATTGAATAATTTTAATCGACATAACAAAGTAAAAAAATTTATAATTTGTCCATGAGTTGAACTATATAATCCATAACTCGTTCATCTCTTAAAATGGACATATGATCTGCATTAGGAAATACTTGGTGATATACTTTTTGCTTTTGCATAGTAGACCATAAACTACAACCTTGAAGACTTCTCAAATTAACAGTGCCATCTCCATCACCATACTGGATTGATGGATATTTATTTGGAAAATTACCAGGTCCATATATCATTCTAAAGTGATAAAATTAGTTTTTTTTATTAAAAATAACACATTTTAAGTTTAATATTTTAAAATTACAATTAAATATAAATGCATACTTCTCTACAGTGGCAATTGTAGTACCATGTAAACAATGAACTTCAACTCCAGGAGGCCCAAATTCTTTGTATTGTTTTACATCTTGCCACATTTCATATCCATTCATATAATCAATACCTCTAAAAAAGTTTAAATTATTTTCACTTGATTTATTAAAAAAATTGACACAATAAAATGGAAAAGGTATTAAATTATAAAAACTGAATTTTACAGGAGAAGCATATAACTGTTTATACAATGTAAACTTATGATAAGCATCTATTTGTTTTCATTATTTTAGTTCTATACAGAAATTTGATATAATTTTTTTGCTAGATTATTTATATATACTACTTTTCTTAAAGAAAACAAAAAATGTATGCATTATATTGAATTAAGTAACTTTCCTGTGTCATCACCTCAATTGGTCTCACAGAAACTGTATTTAGAGAATGAAGGGTTTATTCCAAAAAGTCACATGAATACTAAAATATAATTTATCTCAATACACCAATTAATTACAAGTTATTGTCAGTATATGAGAACTATAGCAAGAACATAGGCAAGGGTTTTAAGGAGTTAAACTCTTTAATTTGTAATTAAATTAAATTAAAGATAATGTGTATGTTTTTAAAACACTCTAATAATAGCCAATACCTATATATTAATGAATAAGCCCCAAATATTTTATTTTTTTTACATATTAAGTGAATGGGATTATTCTGAATTATTTTTAAGAATTGTATTATATGTGATAAAATTATTGAATGGTTCATTTTTTTTCCGCTAAAAAAAATATGCATTTAATATGTTTTAAGGTTTAGTTGTTCCATTTTCTACAAGACTATCAAAAGATTTTTTAATTTTATATGTTACGGTTTAATTACCACAGTTCCAGATCGAGTTTCAATAATCAACAATATATATCATATTTGATATAAAATTTTATTTGCCTAATGGATCATTTAAAATAAATTTTCTAAGCTACCTACTCAAAAAATGACTTGTAATCATTGACAGTAAAATTTTGTTTATCTGTTTGAACGAGTACATCACTATCTTTCCAGAAATAAGAAGATGGCAAAAGCCACGCAAGACTGGGAGATGTAATTTGCTCAGCTTTTAAAACACTTCCACTAAGTACATAAACTCCTAAATCATCACCTAAAATATTTTAGTTTAAATTTAGTAAGAATAGAGATGATAAAAAATATAAAGTAATATAATAAAAATTGGTCACTTGTGTCTAATAATACTTGAAATTAAAACTATATTAAAAATATTTTTTAGTCTTAAATGAATAATATTTTAAAAGTTTTAATTTTAAGTAATATAAAGTAAATTTTTAAAATTTTGGAGGCATGTTTTGCTACTGCGATAAGTCACTTCTTGTCATAAGGTATAGAACACATATTAGATTGAATATATTATGAAATTGGGTTAGAATTTTTTAAAATATTTACTATCAATATTAATGATTACTTATATAAAATTTTGTTTTTAAAATATATCTAAAAAAGGTTAAAACTGCATACCTACAGCAAAAACTTTTAGTGCTTTAACAGCACCACCCCAAGCTCCAGCTAATGATACTAGAGCTCTAATGTATTTATCTTTCCATTTTTGTGTTTGTAATCGTAAAAATTGTAGAGACATACATCCACCCATACTATGTACAATAAATACAACTGGAGTATTATTATTTTGAGCATATACTTCTTCAGTTAGATCTTTCAATTTAATGAAAAATTCTTTATTTTCATCTGTTGATTTAAATATAAGAAAAACTACAGGGCAATAGTTTTAAATAAGTAGTAATTATTACTTGGAGCTTTTCTGAAATCATAAGGAGCTCCTCGAATTGACACATCTCTTTCTAAACCAACACCAACTAATGAATCACCTACACTCTTAAAATAAGCTCCAAATGTAGATAAACTTGGATCAATATATTCCACTGCACTCGAGTTTCCCCATCCAGGTATTCTAATATCCACACCAGGTGGACTGTGGGTTGTACGAGTTGTATTATCATAAATCAGTCTCATATTGTCTATCTAATAAAATATTAATTTTATATAGATAAGTATTAATATTTTTGGGTAAAACCAATCATACTAAACAGTCTATAACATATGGAACCAAGAGTTCTAAATTTAGCCAAATATTCGAATAATCATTTGTCTTTTTATCACAAATATAATGAACTACACTGGCCTTATCCAATTTGGCATCAATTTGACTACCTCCATCACCTGGTACTACAAAAATGAAAACAAATAATTAAAAAATAAATAAAATTTTGATACTAAAGAAGTAATGATAATAAATTTAATGAATTAGTCAAAAAATGATTTGTCTTTTAATAAAAGTTAATAAATAATCAATATTTATTATGTTAACATTTAAGTTGGGTTTTGTAAACATTGGATAATAATTTGTTTAAACAAACAAGGTCATCAGGGACACATATATCATATGTCCTTGATTTAGATTAAACAATTGTAAATGCATTAATACATTAATAATGCTAAATAAATAATTTTCTATACTTACATTAATATTAAGTTTTTATACAAATTTCAAATTTTATTCAGAAATGTAATTTATAAAACCACACTATATGAATAAGGTGTAAAATCTGCTTATTATTCTTCTAATCAAAATCTATTCACACCAGTCATAAATATCATCAATAAAATAAACATTTATTTTATAATTGGATTTAAAAATTTTATTAGACTTTGGATCTATTCTATATTTGGAAATGAATATTTGCGTCATTTATTATGATGTAAATGGCCATTTTTTATACGAGCCAAAAAGAAAAGGTTTAACTTATATATAAAGGGTTTCTTAAAATTAAAATAATTTTATCAGAAATATTTTATCGAACTACAAAAATTCAAATTATTACTAAAAGTAAGCTACTTACTGAGTATAACTGGATATTTTGTAGATGAACAGTTTTTGCGAGTTAAAATTATCAATAGAAAATAGAAGAATATAGCAATTTTTGGTAACATTATTCATTAGAAATTAAAAATAGGAATTTTACTTGAAAACTAAGACTAGTGACTAAAAATAAGTGCGTTTTGATGAATGTAGTGTAGGACTAGGACTTTTAACGCCTTTGTCCAATAGCTTTTAATTGGTAATAATTGATAAATAAACGCCATCAATGAGAACGTTATTTGTATTCTTATCAAAAATCACGCAATGCGTTTTATTTTTTATCTTTCCACCACAAATATGATAAATATTTAACTAGTTGAAAAACAAACCCTTATATAATTACATGAATTAATAGAAGTATTGAAAACAATAACATCTGCGCAATTTCAATAAAATTTTTAGAGGGGCTCATTATACGTAATTTCCCCTGCCTAAATTTTGCAAGGAAGTTAATTAGTCCCCTCCAAGCCCCCAATTTGCGACTATGTTATGTACATAACATTAAAAATGTATAAATAATGTTTACAAGCAATAAGTAATGAGTTGTACATTTATATTAATATTTTTGATAAAAATTATGATAATGAATAGTATTAAATAATTATTTAATATTTGACAATTATCACTAAGTTTTTATTAATCTCACCATAAGAAGGTACTGATTAGTTAGAGTACTCTTAATAAAATTTTAAGCAGTTCTATTAACATTTTATACAACTAAATTTATTTTTTAACTAAACAAAAATGTTCTTAAAACGTTTGATATAGTATGTGTGATTCATGCGAAATTTATAGATTTAAATATCAGTAAATTTAAATTTATATTATCTATAATCGATTTAACTCTTTTTAAAATATAATTACTATCACCAATTTTAGAATAAGTAAAAGTAATCTAGTTTTTTCATTCAAGCTATTTATTATAATATTATAATATATATATTCATTTTCAAACTAATACATTACAAAGTTTTAGCTTCGATACGATTTTTCGATACTATTAAATAAGTAGCATTTTTTGTTGTATCTAGGTACTCGACATTTTAAGCATTTACAATATCCGTATAATATTTGCATAATAATGATTTGTCCCTTCAATACTAATTCATGATAAGCTGTCACCAGGTACTTAAAGCTCTTGTAGGATATTGTATTATCTGGCATTGTATAGTTGGAATGGAACTCAATATCATTAAAATGTATTTAAAAAAATTACTTGAATTTTTTAACCTTCATTAAAAGAAAACCTAAGTCTAAATTCAAATCGACTAATCTAATAAGCAACTTCACATGTATGTTAATCTAATGTATTTAAATCATACAGTCGTCAGTAATTGACAAAGTTGGAATGAAATTATAACAAAGTATGAAGTGATATCTACAACAACTAAGATTTTGATGTGTATCAGTTATACACGATAAAGTTTTATAGCTGACCAAGATCGGTTACGCATCCGAAAATTTGGGTCTCTGAACATACCAAGTTATACATGTGTGGTATGTGCTCTGAAAAAGTTAATATTACGGTTAATTTGATCGATTTTAGAAAATTTCCGTGTGTGTCATTTGACTCAAGTAGTGTAAACGTATAGTTGTACGCAAAAAAGTCATTTCCTTTATTTGTATCGAATTGTATATTTTATTTCTCGAAATATAAAATGGAAACGAATTCTGACCAAAAAAATGCGCGATCAAATTTTGAAGTGGTAAAACAAATGGTCGTATATCAAAGTAATAATATTAATTATGCAATTTACTTTTAAGAATCATGATTACTTACATGATGAGAATTTTGTAGAATCCTTATTTTTAAAAGTTGTTCAGACAGAGAATTTTTTGAAAGAGTTATCTGATAATTTCAACGACTTCATCAGTATGTACTCAATCTTATTTTATTCAATAATAAAGCACCTAGAATTAATTCTCTTTTTATTCAACAAAAACCACTTACCTTAATAAATATAAATTTAGTTCGATGGTTTTAATATTTAGAAAAAAAATTTATAATAAGTAATTTAATTTATTGACATTTATCGTAACGTACTAATAACCAAATATTTTATTGATTTTTAACTCGTACATTGGTGTCCATAGGACACATGAAAGGTAAAATAGATTTTTTATTGTGTATAACCATGTAATTAGTATTAGCGTTGGGTTAACTTATATAAATAATTATAGTGTTTTCAAAATAATTCATTTTTTTTTGGTAGGGGATGAAATAAAGTAATGTGATAGTTTAGCTTAAAGTTAGGTTTTTTTATCCAAATTTATGAAATATAATATAAGATCCCATAAATATATACCCCCATAGACAATTTTTTAAGTTACGTTTATTAAAAATAATATTGTATGTGTTTATCGCTGATTTTGGTAACATTGTTCCCAAAATAGTATTTTAAATATATTTTATATCAAGTTTAAAAATTCTATATGATCATTTATTAATTCATTTAATAAAAATAATTATCAATCGTTTATAGTCAAATTTATCAATGCCATAGCTTAAACAATTTTTCCTTAAATGGGAAAACATTTTTAAAAAAATACCATTTTTAAAATTAGAAAATTTTGATCATTTGTTTTTTTTTAATCTGTGCACAATATTTAATGAATACCGTAATTATGTTATTTACATTCGACTTATATATATATTTTTTAGCTTCGATGTAAATCTAAGAAGGTATTTTTTGACAATTTTTCTACTTACGGGAGAGCTAAGGAGTAAAATGACAACACATGTGTAATGTTAATTTTTTCTATTTATCTTTCAAAAATATTTTGGAAATTCTGTGTTATCCAAGCATATATTAAATTAGATCTTATGTGATCATAAGAGAAAAAAATGTCCCAACAACTTTTTTTCTGGCATTATTGACAATTGAATTAATAAAGATATATATTATTTTTGTGAAAAAAGAGTAATTTAAAATTATTAAAAATATTATATTTAGATTTACTTGGAAACACACTTATGGTGGTCTTTAGGTTGGTATCTCCCTTTTTGATATTTCCATACTGCAAATGTTTTATTTTTTTTAATTGTGTTTTTTAACAGCAATTTAAATACATTCAAATTACTAGAAAGGGCGATAAATAATGTGAAATTACGTGTCAATACTAATATTTAAAACAAATGTGATTTTTTTTATATCCTTATAAAAGAGGCAACCTAACTTTGTGTACCATTAATTTAATGGTACATATAATTCTTAACTTAAGAGTGAAGAATTTGTAGAATCCCGAATTAATTGAATTTTTTATAAAATTAATTTAGTCACATTATCCTTCATAAAGTGACTTGTAATTTCCTCTTATGTACTTTACTGAAATTATCTTAATACTTTTTAAATGTAGTTGTTTCAAATGAATATCTAATTATTATTTTTAATATTTTAGCTTCTTTGGATTTGTTAGAATTAGATATAATAGATCTCGTGCAACCAATATACGATATTGCTTTATTGGATCAGCAAGTTCAAGAGATTGACATATTATATAATAATTTTTTAGAACGGTTAAATTCAATTTAAAATCATAAATAAGATATAAATTATAAAATATTAATCAACTAATGAAATAAATTAGGTATTACAAGTTTTTAATTTTAATTTTCAATGTTTAATTATATAAATATCACGTATATAAAATGTCAAAATTATTAATATTTTTAATTATTATGTTTATTTGTACATTCTCACAAGAAACATTTTCTTCTCACTACTGATTGTGAATGTTTCAAATATTTCTAAGTTATACAATGTTAGTATTTCAACTTTTAAACTAAGTTGTATTTTATGTTGTCTGACGTATTAAATTAAGTTTATTAGCAGCTATCAGTTGGCTTCTTCAATTTTCCTGATATTGTTCCTATAACGTTTTCGAAACAATCGTCCTCTTTGGCAGGAAAATAATTAAAAAATGTATGATTGAAATTTTGATTTACATTGCTTTTAAAATAAATACTTTCCATAGTTGGATACAGATCTCGAGCATTATTGACAGCCATTTGTTTTAACTTTTCATTGTATCCTTTTTTTGCCAAATCTATCTATATAATTGGAAAATAAAATATTTTATAATTTTATAATTATAAAAACATATGTGTGAGAAAAAGCAATTATAGAAAAAATTCCACGTTATTAAAAATTTAACATAAGCATTTTTTTTATGCATAATTTTTATAAGTTTATTTTATAATTAACAGAGTGAAAGAAAAAATAATCGTACATTATAAAATATAAGATCATAAAACTACACGCTTCTATATTTTGTATTTGTGCTCTAGTATATAATATATACTATAATTATATATATAATATGCTGTATTATAAATCTGTAGATCAATCTAAAATTTTAAATAAAGTGCGAAATATACTTAACATTTAATATACAAATCATTAAAATATCGTTTGAATAAGTCTAAAAAATTAGTAAAGTTTTAAATACTAAAGAAAAATGTGTAAAAATTCCACAGGAGTAATTTAGGTAGGCATAATTTTGAATCATGACCTGCCTTCTGAATTAAACTAAACATTCAGTCTTCTAGGACAACTAAATTTATATTTATGTTGGTTTAATTCGCTGATGACTTCATTTAAACATTAAAACGGTTAACAACTTTTTTAAATTTTAATTCGAGGTATTTGTTTAATTTGGTTACGAAGTAATTAGATAGTTAGAACGATTCCCTTACTATTTAAAAACAACCACCACTTTAACTTATCACCTTTAGGGATTCTATTTACATACCATTTTTACTGAACTTAGTTTTTATACAAACAAGTTTAAATAAATTTTAATATTCAAATAAGTACTTTTTGTTTAACATTATTAATTTGATCCCATGTAATTTTCCCATCGTTTATTATATCGGTTTGATATGGATTAGGTGGAATTGGAATATTTGTGAACTTCGGTCTTGGTACGTTCCAAGCGTTCATTGATTTTTGCATTAATTCTACTATATAAAATATTTGTGATATTATAAGTAATTATAATTAAAACTTTAAAGATAAATATTAAATTAACATTTCTTTTTCCTTGTAAGATATCTATCTTTGTTAATTCGAATCTCGTACCATCTTCGTAGCGAGGTTAATTCAGTCAATTTAGGAAAACCAGCAATTGGATCGCCAAGTATTGATAGTAAATGCAGAACAGCCTTTAAAAATAATATAAAATTTTATTTATATAAAATGAACTCGAAGAAATTTTAGTTTAATTAATATTTTATGAATATTTGAAAAAGTAATAGACTTATGTAATATTATCGATGTGGCTACCAAAAAACTCACCTGATTTTAAAAAATTAAAAAAAATTAAATTAAAAAATTATTTGGAATAAATTAATGTTTTTTTTTGTAATACATAATGTGTAATAATTTGTGGTATTACAAACTGTTAACAAATCAAACTTAAAACTGAAAAAAAATCTATCCGATTATTTAACTTAATAGTTTAGTTCAATCTCCAGGAGGATATTTTGTGTTACGGGTCTAGCAAATCCGGGACCCCGAGCTCTGGCGTAGAAATATTGGCGCTCCCATCAACTAGAAAAATTGTGCTGCACTACCTAATCTCATTACCTAAGTTAATAGTAGAATCTGATCCTCTAGGTTTGAGGTTTGGCGACGGTCTGACCATCCATAAAAAAACTATTTTTAAAAAATCTACTAAAACATAACGAAAAATCTAGGAAATAAATTTGAAACTAAGACTGAAAAATCTAGAGCATTTTGGTTTGGAACATGAAACATAAAATCTTTATACAAACCTGGGGTTTTAAAATGCATTATTAGAATAATTTAGATTTAGTTGCTCTATAAGAAATCAGTAGCAGGACATCTTGTATCAGATAATATAACACTTTTTTTTTATAGAGGAAGTAATATTGAAAGACACGAATATGGGTATATTTTATTGTAAGAGTCTTTAGTACAAATAGTAAAGAAGATCGAAACAATTAATGGTTGTTATCTAATAATAAATAATTGAAATCTATAATATCACAATAATAAACTGTCATACATCAACAGAAACAGAAGACAATAAAAATAAAGACTTTTTACGATAATCTACAAAAAGTTTATGATATGACACCCAAAAACTTCATAAAGATCTTAGTTGGAGATAAAAATGTCGAAGTTGGGCGTGAACATGCTTTTAGACAAACTATAGGAAAGGAATGTAATGATAGTGAACTATTAACAATGGAATGAGATTAGCTTTGCCTCAACCAAAGGATTAGTAATATGTAGTATACAGTTTCACCGTAAAGAAATTTACAAACAAATCTGGGTATCTCCAGAAGGAAGAACTAAGAGCAAGATTGCCTATATACTAATAAATAAAAGAACTAGTGTTAGATTAGTTAGAAGTTATAGAGATGGAGTCACAGACCACTATTTGGTCATAGCATCATTTAGAATCAAACTAGCTAGTAATTGAAATCAGAAAGATAAAAATATAGTTCCTGCCTGGAAATAGAAAAAACTAAGTATCAAAAGAAAATGAAAGTATACCGAAGAAAACTAAATGATGAACTTATGAAAATATCTCAAAATTCAGAGTAAAACCTAAAAAAAACATGGGACATAGTATATCAGATGAAGTATTAAAAAAAGAAAACACATCTAATAGTTAGAACTCTTGGTTTAATGAACAATGCAGGGAAGCCATTAAAGACGCGCAGAATCAAGATTTAAAATGATACAAGACCCATCTCCTCGAAATATAGTTGAATTTGTTATAATCAGCAAGCAAAATTTTTGTATCATTTAAAAGATTCAAGCGCATTTTAAACATAGATTACAAAGAGGAATGTGAAAATGTGATGTATTATACAACACAGCCTCTTCTTGAGGTACTAACCACGAAGAGATAGAAGATATTATCGTTATTTTGAAAAATAACAAAGCTTCCGAAGAGGGTAATATTAATTTTAATCTAATAAAGATTGGTACTTAGCATCTTGTGACCATAATGTATGGAATACTAACAGAAATTTGAAACACAAATCAAATACCTAAAAATTAGAAAACACCTATTATTTGTCCCATATGTAAGGGCGATCTTATGGATAATATGTTTTGCTATAAAATCTTATATTTGATAATACTACGAAGATTGGAAGTATACTCTAGACTTATAATAGAAGATTACCAAAATGTTTTTTAGAAAGGAAAGTCTAACACTGACTATATTAGTTGAATAAAGTTTGAAAAAAACAATTTCGAATACCCAAAAAGCTTAGCGACCTCATAAATGCGAATAATATGCATACCTGTCCAATGTGAAGTTTAGTAAGGGAGGATCATAGTTTTGAAGTTTTCAATGACCTTAAACAGGAAGATGCGTTGTTGCCAGTAGAATTTGAGAAGGCGATCAGATCAATATAAATGCGACATGTCATTGAGATATTGTTCTACAATACGCTTCTTGCCTGTACAAACGATATATTTGTAATAGACAATACGCTATAAGAAGTAGCCACAAAAACTAGTGATTAGATTAAAGAATCAAAGCCAATGAAACTATAAGTAAATCAGAACATAACCAGATATTTAGTCATGATTAGGGGAACAAAAGATAATTCAGATCTAGTAATAGAAAACTTACAACAAGTAGAAGATTTCAAACATTTTGTGGCGAGCATAAACCAACATAATAATATGTATAATGAGATTAAACTAAGTATATCTGCCGTTCACAAGGATTACTATGCCTTAAAAAATTTGTTCAAGTTAAAAATTCACTGTAGATGATTAATAAATGCCTGTACTCAAATTTCCTACGACCAGTTGGAAAAAGCAAAAAAATTTAAAAATTAAAAAAAAAAAAAGTGTTAAAAAGTATTTAAAAACTTATTTTGAAATTAAAGTATATAGAAGAAGAACTATTGGAGAGAAGTACTAAAAATTTTCCAAAAACCCGGCATCAATGTATATCTTATGAGTAAATGTATCGAGTGCATAGGTATAGAAGTTAAACGGGATTTTGATGAAAGTTTTAGAAGGAATGATAAATGGGATAAGGGTTCGCCTTAGACAGAATCACTGATGATGTAAACTAGTGCACACAGAGGCTAACATAGCAGACAGCCTAGATGGAGATAGGTGGAAGAATGTAGTAAAGACAACGAAAATTCTTATTAAAAGCTTAGTTCGAAAGTCGAACAAAGTACTGATCAATTAAAATAAAATATGGTGTATCTAGTGAGAATGGAGAACTACGGTATGGGATATGTTGATCGTATCAAAAAATGGTTTTAAAAAAACGGTAGCACAGTGTGGTCGTGGCATAGATGGGAAAAGTATAGATGATATCTAATACAATGTAATCATGTAATGATTAAAATCACTGTCATAAGAAACACGCTTTGATGCAAATCTGCAAGTAGTGTTTAATTTTAAGAAATTGGTGAATTATACCAAAAGAATAATGTAGTAGTTCGTTAATTTAAAAGTATAATATATAAATAAATGTTTATTATAGTAATCAGATTGATATTTAATAATTTAGTATTGTAATTTTTTCAGAAAATTTATAAAAAATTGATAAAAAAAAGTAGTTATTACTTTTATGGCAAACCTATACAGGGTGATTTTTTTATCATAACCCACTCAATTACTTACAGAATAATAATAACTTAAACATTTTTTTTTCGATTATCTTTAGTCACACATCATTCTTGAATTATTAACTATGTAATACTTTTTAAGTTCATCCCTTATGCCTGGTAAGGGTGTCAACTTTGTTTTTTTAAATGGGAACACATATTTTGAACTTAATAAAATGTTTTAAAAATTTTTATTAAAAATTAAAATGCCATTTATTATTGAATTAAAAACTCAAACATTTTATTAAATATTATTGAATTATTACATAGTTAATAATTCAAGAATAATGTGTAACTAAAGATAATAATAAAAAAAAAATTTTAAATTATTATTATTCTGTAAATAATTGAGTGGGTTATGATAAAAAAATCACTCTGTATAGATTTGAATACAAAACTTTTCAGAAAATAATTTGTTGTTAATAAAGAATTAAAGGTTTTACAAGTAATTTTCATCAGATTCAATTATATACTTTTATTAATCAACATTATGTGCTAATTTAAAATCTATAATTAGATTTTTTTATCACCACTAATTTTTGATATTATTACTAATTAGTTAAAAACTATAAGATATAACTATAAGGTATATAGTTCTGAATAATTCATCTAACACCAAGAGTTACATAGAACTATTATATATCGTATTTATTACGATATATATACAAAATTATAATAAGGAATTTTAACGAATTTCGGGCTTTTTACATAAATTTGTTGTTAATAGTAATTATATAAGTCTATTATGATCATATATGAATCTAAACAAAACCATTTTTAAAATCTTCATAAAAATTTTGTATTTAATGATATAATTTTTTCACAAAAAATATACTAAATGGTTGGTAAAAAAAATGTTTATTGATTTGTTCATTTTTAAAAATGTTATGGCAGTTAAAAAAAAAAAATGTAAAAAAAGAGCGAATTTTAAATTTGTATTTTTTTGGAGATTTTCCCCATTTACGAAGGAATTTTTTCAATTTTTGAGGGTAATTTCTTCGAATAAATATAATTTTTGATCTTTTGGTGTATTGTTTATCAAAATATGTCCTGCGAGAGCTGAGAATAAGTAGTAACAAACACAAACACAAAAAAAAAACACATAGTAATCTTTGCATCGAAGCTAAAAACAACATTTCTACCCTTTTCGTCATTTTTCAACTCCTTTGAGGCGCGTGAAAAGGACATAAGACTCTTGAATTTAAACAAACATCTATTTACTGTATCAATTTTTTAAATTGAAAAAATAACGGTCTACAGTAAATCATAGAATATTAAACATATTACTTTTAATTGTTTCCAAACTGGTAACTGGCGCAACTGAACTAATACCTTGTCAACATTGAACATATTATTATCCTATTAAGAAAACTTGAACATATTAATTCGAAACACATCTATTATACTATTATTTTTGAGGTAATTTCATTCAATTATTTTTATATAAAATAAAGTTTTTAAAATATAGCATTACAAAATACCGGGTTATCTTCAGTTATTTCAGTTGACTCTGTCTTTGATTGTAATGGTATTGGAAAAGGAGTTATCGACTCTTTGTGTTCTAAAATGTTAATATGGTCGTCTTCATTGCTCCCTCTTTGACATATAGAAGGCGGAGTGATTGTTAAATAAGACTGTTCTTTGGTTTTATTTAGAGAATTCTATTCAAAATTAATTTTAAAAATATATATTAGGATATAACATTTAAATTTTTTTATGAATAACAGTTTCTTTATTGTGATCATTATAATTATAAATAAATAATAATTGTAATAGTTTTTTTTATTGTTATTGATGTCAAATAATTAGTTTATTTGGAATAATAATAAAATCTATTTGAGTTGAATTTAATTATTAAGTCAAACAATTCTCTTGGATGTTAAATTTATAATCACATTGTACGTAAAAATGAGAATCTACTAAAAGCGTACATTTGGAGCATCATGTTATATGGATACGAAACATGGTCTATTGCAAGAGAAAAAATGAGAAGAATAAAGGCAATCGAAATGTGGAGCTACAGGAGCATGAAAAAGATAAGTTGGACTGATAGTATTACTAATGAAGAAGTTTTAGAAAGGTTATTTGAGAGGAAATTAATATGGAAGAGTATACAGAGAAGGTGAAATTAATTAATAAATCATACTTTAAGCCATGATGAGTTGTTACTATTAATCTTAGGAGTAACCAATGAAAAAATGACAGTGAAAAACCAGGGTTGCAATACATAAGTCAGATAATAAAAGATCAAGGATGTAATTTATATTAATAGTTGAAGAGGAAAGCTAGTGATGGAGAAACATGGAAGTTGCTGTAAACCAATCATTAGATTGGTAATAAAAATAATAATAGTTATCGCAAATAATAAAAAATGCTATAGTGTAAAGAACACTTACTTTAGACGTGAGTTTGGATTCAATTTTATGAAACGCTCCAATTTTACCCTGATATATTTGTATTATATTATTTTCGGTTGTTGATAAAATATTAGAAGTCTCTTTTTTACTCAGATTAGTATTCGATACTAATAGTGGTTTGCTATTAGAGATATTATCATGACTTTTTGGATGAACACCAATAAGGGTTGAAAATTCTTGTGATTTGCACAATGGATCTAAATCTTCAGCAGGCGCGGCGACAAAATTAGTCTCTACATCCTGGCTAGATATTTGTATGTTGGGTATATTTAATGCATGATCTATGCTTTCTAAACTCGGAGGTATAATTTCCGAAATATCACTTATATCGTCCATTGAAAAATGAGCTTGAGGTTCTTTATTAAGCCAACCAAATTCAGATGATTTTTCATTTTCATAACTGCTCTTCTCATCTATTGGTGAAGATATTAGAGGAAGTTGAAAGTCAATCATTTCATTACTTGCTATTATAGTTTGTAATTTCTGGTCAGCACTTTTTTTTGACAGTTGATTTGTGATAACATCTTCAATATCTTCTATTTGTTTTTTGTCATCATTTTCTATATTTAATGAATAATTTAGATAGAAGAATAATATAAAAATGTAGCAGAGATGTGGAATAGTTGGGATAAGTATAGATAACATCTAATAGCGATTATAATCACTATCATAAGAAACGCTTCAATGCAAATCTGTAAATAGTGTTCAATTTTATGAAATTGGTGGATTATTCCAAAACAACAACAACTTCTATTTTCTTAATCGTATCCCGATTAGTAGTTCTTTGATTTATAAATATAATATATAAATAAATACTTATTATAGTAATTAAATTTATTATGAAATTGATAATCAATATTTTAATATTGTAATTTTTACTAAGAAATATAAAAATATATAAATTAATTGTTATTTTTCATTGCAAACGTTTATAAAAATTGAAGACCTTGATGCAATACTTATCAAGAAAAAATTTTTTTGTTACTTATGAATAAATTCACTGGTTTACAAGGAATTTTCATCAGAAACCAATATAATACTCGTTTTCTAATTAATAATATTTTTTTAAAAAGAGGTGATAGAAAAAATTTAATTTCGATTTGAAATCAGAGTAAAAATATATTGAGAAATTTCGTTAGGCAATTTTTTTTTGGATAAAACGGAAATTTTTCAATTTTTGAGGATAACATTATTAATTAAATGCTGGTTGTCATTATTTGATGTATTGTTAAAAAAACATGGTCAAGTGAGAGCTGAGGAAAATGAACAATAGATACATCAAAAAGCCCACATAGTAAAATAGTTTTAATATGAATAAGTGATTCCTTCTCACAAAAGGAAAGTACAGTGAAGATTTGTCTTTTTTCTTAACATAAGGGACGCATTATATTCAAAATAGGTTTAACTTTATATTCAATGTATGTTTGATTTATGTAACTTTTATAACAATCTGTGTACTTATTACTATGGCAGACTCTTGGAAAATATTTTTATGTAAAATAATCTCTTAGTTGTACATTTTTTTAAAAGTAATAATGGTGTGAAATTGAAATTGAAAAAAATGTGCACATAGGAAATCGTACTTCTTCTTCTTCCTCGCTTTAATCCCAACTACTTGCGGTCAACTACCCTTATCCTAAACTTCTACTTGACATGATCTCCCACATCATCTACGCTCACATCAGCTGTCCTCATATCGCATTCAATAGTATCCCTCTATCTCTTTTTCGGTCTTCGTCTATCTCTTCTTCCTTCAACATTCATTTCTATAACTGTTCTTGCAGCTTCCAATTCTTGTCTTCTCATAACATGACCATACTATCTAAGTCTATTTGCTTTCATCTTATCCACGATTGCCGCTACACCTATACTCACTCTTATATCATCGTTCATTATCCTATCGTATCTAGTCACTCCACTCATCCATCTAAGCATTCTCATCTCTGCTACACTCATTCTCTGCTCTACATTCTTATCAAACACCCAACACTCTCAACCATACATCATAGCTGGCTTCACTACAGTCTTGTAGAATTTACCTTTGAGCCTCATTGGAATTCTTTTATCATATAAGACGCCAGACGCTTTTCCTAAATTTTCATACTACGACACATAAGTTTTATGTGTCAATAATTTCCACACTCTCGTATGTTACCTTTACCTTTAAATATCGGCACAACAATACTATTTCTGCATTCACTTAGAATTTTCCCTTCTAATAAGATTTTATTTAAAAGTTCGTTTAACCACCTTATGCCAACACTGCCTAATATTTTCCATACTTCTACTGATACTTCATTTGGTCTTACTGCTTTATTTTTCATTGATGCCACAGTCTCTCATACCTCTTTCTCACTAATTAAAACTACCAGTCCCGCATTCCACGAGATATTCTCTAATGTCATTTTTAGATACTCCTCATTCAGTAATTTTTCAAAATACTCTTTTCACCTTTTTTTCACATCATCATCGCTCGAGAGTACCTTATTATCAACATTTGTTATATACCTTATTTAATGATAATTTTTAGACCTTTTCTCTCTTATCTTTGCAAATCTATAAATTTATTTCTCACCTTCCTTTGCTCCTAGCCTATCATACAACTCATCTTACCTCTTAAACTTCGCCTTACTTACCGCACATTTGGCTTCTTTGCACAAGCGTTTATACTCCATCCAATCTTCTCTCCTTTTGCTCTTCTGCCATACTTTCTAACTTTCTGTGATATTTTTAACATCCTCATTTATCTATAAAATACAATTCTCTTAATCCTAGTATTCATAATATAATTTATTTTGTAGAAATTTTAATACACGATGATTATGAAAATTAACTTAACAAAAAGTCAAGGAGAAGTAACTGCCCCTTTGCCACACTTGAAAACGCCCATGTGTAAATAACTATTATAAAAATTAAAATCCATAAAACAGAAAATTTTCAAACAAGTGAAATTATTTTTACTGCTAAGTAAACATAGCGAAATTTTTGAGAATTTTCCGCTAAAATGTTCACGATTAAAAGTAGTATAATTACCTGTATTTTCCTGTTCTTTAAATTCCATTAATAATGGTGGTTTGAAAAACATTTTTGTTAATGGATGAGTTGGATATGTTATTTGCATTTTTAGTATTGTTTTTCTCTCTGTGTCCATCTTTATATTACAACATATAATTATTTAAATTTATTTAAACATGAACTGTTTAATAATATGCTTTACCTCAATTTGATGAGCTTGATTTTTCATTTTGGCAGCATACGCCTCACGCATTTTTTGTGTTTTTACTTTCTTGTTATGCCATTTGATTTTTTCTAGTTCAGTCCATGGTATAACAGGCTCAGGTATGGTGTTTAAATATGGAGATAGTGAATTAGTTTTTTTTTGTTTTTTTTTTGGTATATTCACATATGCCACTGTTAAAGACCATTAAATTAAAGTTAGTTATAACTTTTAATTGTTTTGTTATGATTTTAATTTTTCCCATACATTTTATAAAACTTTAATCTAAGAAAATAAATTGTTGATAATATTTTTAATAGAAAGTGGCTTATTAAGATAGTGCTAAGTAAGTCAAGATACAGCTCTTAGTTACCAAAAAGTTCTTAATACAAATTTTCCAGAACCTTAATTAAGCAAGGACTTACGTTCTTTATCTGGTACAGGCTCACTAAGACAGTATTCAAGTTTCTTGATTAGACACGGTAATGATAAATAAACTATACTTGACATCAAAATTCGTTCTTGTGGTAAATAAATTAATGGATTATTATTACCTTGGAAAAATAAAGAATATTAAAATTAGTTTAATTGATTATATAGTTGACATAAAACTAATGTTATATATTAATAAAATAGTTTTTAAAAACTATTTTTCCACAAATAATGTATTTACCAAAACTTTTTGTTTCGATACCACATTTCTCATCAAAGTATTTTTTTATTTCTAATAAAAAGTTTACTGAATACAATTTGCTCGATACAAATGCTTGTTTAACAATAAGGTCTGGAACAAATGCTGTAATTCCAAGCATTTTAAGTGCTTTCTTGGTGCGCGATGACGTTTTTTCTTCATAATCATGTTTTAAATTTTCTTTCAAATCACATAAAATAGTTATCTAATAAAAATGAAAACTATACGGCTTTGTTAACCTGTTAATCAAAGTACCTTACTTGTTTAGGGGACAATTCTTGATACCATTCTGGACCATTAGCTTCTTTTTTATTAATTTTTGAAACCAAATCTTTTGTATAAAAATAGAAACATGCTATTCTCAAATTATTTTAATTTAAGGGTTAATGTTTACTTTACCTAATTTTTTTTGTATACTATGATATTTTTTTAGGGCAAAACAATATTCTTTAGTTGCAGTTATGTGCTGGTTTCGACGTTCCCGTTCAATTTTTTCCTCAAAGTATTCGCGTTTATTAGAAACCATAACTGAATTATTAGTTTTCTAAAAAAAAATATCAATTATTATAATAAAAATTATGTTTCTATTTTTAACAAATGTATTTTCAAAGTATTTATGACAAGTACATATGTGACAAAAAATTTTGCGTTAAAGATGATAAGCCCTTTATATTAATATAATAATTAATATAGTTATACAATAATAATTTGTAGTAAAAATAAATTTTAATAAAACGCATATGAAAAATTCGTATAGAATAAAGTGGTATTGTCCTTATTACTTATGCTATTTACGGGTTAAGTTAAATTTGAAAATTCTTAAAATTTTACCTATTAGAGGCGTGTGGAAATTTAGTAAAATATGTGTTGATGATTTTTGTCCGTGTAAATTATTTTTATATACTATAAATTATAAGATAATATGTCACAGTGAGTGTGTATATATGTACGAGAGGTGTGTTCAGAAAAAAACGGGAATTTTCGATTTTTGAAAAAAATATTTATTTATTTGTCTATATTAATATTGTCACCTTCAAAAACGTCCCCATTAGATATTATTCACTTAAGCTAACGTTTCTTCCAATCCTCGAATAACTTCTTAAACTCGATCTTTGGGATAGCCTTCAGTTCATTCAGCGATGTGCTTTTAATGTCATCTATGCTTGTAAACGGCGTTGAACTTTTAGGTAGTACGCCTTATTAATCGTTTGACCTCATGGCAAGAATTCATGATCCACTATGCCATTAAAATCGAAGAACACAGTGAACATAACTTTCATGTTTGAAAGCTTTTCGAGCCTTTTTCGGTCTTGACGATCTAGAATGCCTCCACTGGGACGATTGAGCCTTAGCTTCGACGTCGAATCCATAAACCCATGTTTCGTCACCTATTATAGCACGTTTCAGTAATTCTGCATCGTCTTTGAATTCATTAAGTGACATTAAGTGACTCCTGAGCAACTTCCATTCGCCACTGTTTTGTTTAATATTCAACAATTTTGAAGCAAATTTTGTTGCTATGCGTTTCATACCTAAAACATTCCAAAAAATTTCACGGCATGAGCCAATCGATATTCCAACATAATTAGCGACTTCTTTTATTGTGATTTGGCGATCGTTCATTTCTTTCACTTTTTCCATGTTTTCACTGGTTGTTGATATGTCAGAGAGTTCGTCTTCTTTAACGTTTTCACAGCTATCTTGGAAACGCTTGTACTACTCGTAAACCCTTGTTTTACACATGACAGACTTTTCACACACTTTGTTACACTTTATTTCAGTTTTTACGTAAAATTTGATACAAATTCTTTGATTCGTTATTTTAACAAACAAAAATCGTTGAGCACATGAAAACACGTTTATCTTTAACAGATGCCATTGACAAAATAAAAAATGAAAAATTTATCATTTTTAGGGACATGTGTACTAACATTATGAAAACAAAAATTTGATAACCAGACTCTCCAACCCATTAAATTAAAATATTCCCGTTATTTTCTGAACACACCTCGTATATGATAAATGTATACCATATTTTTAATTTAGTCTCACGTTGTCTCCGTCAAACTGATTGTAACATTTATTATCCCTACCTAAGTTGTATAAATTGTGTTATAAAAATTATTATTGTGTATATTATGTTAATCTGTGGTGTATTAATAATAAATAACCCCATCACTAAAGGTATAATGAAATAATTATCTGTTTTTAAAAGAAAAAATATAAAAAAAATATTGAAGATTAGTAAAGTATGCCTGTAAATATTTAAAATAAATAAAAGAATGTATATATTTTATTAGAATATTTTTTGATGACCGTTAGGCTGTATTGCGCTTTCAAATATTTATCAGGTCGTATTTACCCAACGTTTATTGATACTATAAATATTGATACTTACCGACATTTTATAATATTTTGTTGAAGTTATAAACAAATATTGATTTATTTAATTAAACCAATTATAAGTGTAAGAGTTGACAAAGTTGTTTTAGTTAATATATTAAAAAACTCCATGGAAATGATGAGCGTGCATTATGATATTTAAACTGATTTCGATGCAGTTTACCAGATTTTTCGAATAAAAAAAATGTTTAAAGTATAAAAGTTTATTTCTAATTATTTAAAGAACTGTGTTAATTTATATTTATCATGTGTTATCTTACCAACCATATTTGTTTATACATAGTCATATGAACAATAGTACAATAAAATAAAATTTAAATGATCTTTGAATTGCACAAATAAAAACATCATGTAATATGAAAATTGAGTTTCTATAGAATCAATTGATTTACTAATTAAATAACGATCGATTAATTAATAATAACTAAATTAAAAAATAGTCGAATATAACAATTAAAAATATTAAATAAATAGATATACGTGTATGTATTTTGCATACACGTTATTATATATTATGTTGTGTTAACTATAAATGTATGTAAAATAACATTTTAAAAACTTTGTATCTTAAGTATTTTAGTTTAGAAATTTTTTTTCGTTTCGTTAAGTGTTGTAGTGATAAAATTGTTTTGTTCAACATGACCAATAAGACTTATGACTGTAAATATGTACATGAATACTACTACAAGTTGAGCAATGATCCAGATAGACTAATTGAATGCTATAATCATGAGTCAAGTTTCTTACACGGCAGCGTATATGATGGTCAGTTGAAGACTGTGTTAGGACGAGAAAATGTGCAGAGGCGTCTCGCCGAACTCGACTATAAGGATTGTGTGGTCACTATACAGTCATTAGGCAAACAGAAACTAAGCGGTGAACGGTTTATGTTCTATGTGTTTGGCAATATGATTCGAAAGAACTCGTCTAAAAGTAGTTTTTCACATTCACTGGTGTTATGGTTGAGCTTTGACAACGAATATATAATTATGAATGATGTGATGATAAGCTATTACTTCACACAGCACGATGATATAATTGAACGGCTCAATGACTACACTGAAAGTCGGTGGAAAAACGAACAATGGTTACGTTGTGGCGATGACGGTTTGTGCAACATCCGAGATGGTTGTTCTTGTAGTGAGGTAAATAGAAATAGTTATAGTATACGTTGTGGAGGACATGGTGTGAAATCACCATCGGCTTTACGAATATTTGGAGACTCTTGTCCGCCAACCAGCCACCAACTATATGTGTCCAATATTCCATCCGGCATTAAGTATAATGATCTAAAAAAGTTTTTTGAACAATTTGGTCCTCTGTTTAGTTTACGAATTATGAAGATTAATAAGAATTTTGGCTTTATAACATACGCTGACGAAAGATCAGCTAAAGAAGTACTTAACAACAGGCCTATATCATTTTCAGTTGAAGACGGTGTGTGGTTGACAGTCAAAGAAAAAAAGTCACGATCGGACAACTATAAGAAATTGAAAATTAACTTGCCCGAAAGCCATCAGCTATTTGTTGGCGATATTCCTGATAGCGTAACGGTAGAAGACCTACGATCATTTTTTGGAAGATTTGGCACTATAGTATGCGCTCGTATATTGCGTTATTCAAAAGCAGATGTTCCCCAAACGACTCATGGGTTTGTTACATTTCAAACTAGGGAGTCAGCCAATCGAGTTCTCAATATGGCTCCCTTATGGTATCCCGATGTTGGCGGTATTTTATTATACATTATGGAAAAACGTATTGTACCTAAAGTAACTATCGGATTTGAAAACATTAATAAAAGATCTAGAATACAACCCGGCGGTGATCACATTGATCACGACAACGAAATTATTGATGAAACTTTAATAATTAATTAATGTTATATATGATTTTAAAACTCATTAAAAACCAAAAATCTCATTTTATCTTTATTTATTTTGATTTTAAAAGACCTTAGGAATAATTTCGGTTTGAGTAAATAAAAATGTTTTGAATATAGTGAAAATTTTTAATTGAATAATGTAGGACGGTTTTTACCAAGAAATTGTATTTACTAAATTGTTTAAATCTAAAAACCACAAAATATAATAAATTTAAAATTTAAACTAACTTAATTTTAATTTCCACAAGGATCACGAGCTTTAAAACCCCGCGAACCATAGTTATCTTAGTAGGGTGGTAACGCGTATCACTGCTTTTAATCGGTCATGATAAATAAAAACATTGAAATACCACAAAACAACCATTTTGTGTCGAATAGTAAAGATGCGATGATAGCAGATACAGATTAGGAGTCTCAAGACCAACTGGGAACAATTACTGAAAGTTTCGAAGATTTTAAATTAAGCCTAAGAAACTTAGTCAGTATGAGAATATTATACAATTCAAGCAGAATATCTTCATTATAGTAAAGAGTCCAGTAGTGTATTGCTAAAAACCCTATCTAAGAGGCATACAATATCCTTATTATAAATAGCACTATTTTGCCGCATAGGCTGTTTTAAAAACCATACCAAAAAAAAAAAAAAAGGGGGGAATAANACCAAAAAAAAAAAAAAAAGGAGGGGAATAAAGCCTTGACGTACAGCTTAAAATAATAAATAGTTTTTGATTAAGGTAAAATTGCTAAAATAAATAAATAAATTATCATTAACACAAAAACAGCTTGTTTAGCTTAACAAATAGAACTGTTTAATTTAATACAAAAACTAACTAGAATAAATTTGCTATTAGTAAATAAATTGAATAATAAAGACTTAACTATATAAGCAATTGATAATAAATTATTGATGAAATCAGATTAATATATTACATCAAATGTCAACCGTGTACTAAACAAAACTAATATGCAAACTTATTAACTAAATATCTAACGATCTATTACTACAGGTTTGACATACTATGATTATATCAAAAATAACATGAATATATTGCAAACTTTAAAATAAGAATCTTTGGATGACAAAGTAAAGTTTTAATACTAAATTGGCATTATTCTTGATGATTGCACTACATAATTGGAAACAATCATGAACATTAGCTGATGTGAAATCTAAATAATTATAACTTAATAATGATAAACTTAATTAAAATTTATATAAAATTATTTAACACTTGTATAGTAACACAATTTTAAATATTTAAACCATAATGAATAAACTTATTGCCTTTAAGATATATCTTGCTTTTAACATTTTTAATTGAAAACCATGATACTTCTACAACTTAATTGTCGGCCGTAGAAATAGCATCCGAATAACTGATGGTGCGTGAGCACCATTACTTAGCCACACCGCTAATCATTAACAATACAAATCTTGCTCTTGGCACGAACAGCACTTATTTGAAACTATAATTATATGGTGATAAGATTAGAGGACTAAACTTAGGGGCTTTAAACTATTTTACAAACAATCAGACAAACTAATGCCTTGTATTTTGGTTAATGATAAAATAAAAACCAACTTGTTACATAATTTGTGAAGCGTAGATCTAACAACTATTATGGTAATATTTAGTGATAGTAAAACTATTATAGTAGCTTCAGGGTTCTTAACATATAAGTCTTTAGACCCAGGCAGAAACCTAATAGCGCTTCCTTAATTATTGTAATAAAGAAAAGTTAGAACCATCCTTGGTATGGATGAAAATGCTCACCATACTATATTGGTGAGCAGTAACATCAACCAAAGATGTGAGGCATTAATGAATCTGCTTTGGACTATAGACCTAAGTATATTGAATAGAGATAACGAGATTACTTTTATAATCAGGAACAGGCAAGAAGTTATTGATCTTATAGTTTTCTCAAAAGGGTTAGCCCAGAAAATAAAAAGGTGGAAAGTGTCCTTTAAATCTTCTCTTTCTGATCATACACTTTACTTTGGAAATAAACAAAGTTGAAACAGCGTATGATAGGAACTCTAAAAGATCAAACTTGGATAACTACAAGACAAACCTTTTATATGAGTTGGAAAATTTTCAGTATAGATAGGGTCGTAAAAAAGCACTGGAAGAACCGTAACTGACCTAAGTATCAGCATACAAAAAATATTCTTTGTTAGAAAAGAAAGGTATAGGACAGAAAGTATCTTAGTGGAACGCTAACCTGTCAAAATTAAGAAAGAGTTCTTGTAATCTCAGAAATCAGGCTTGGAGAAACATTGGGAGTCCTATAAAGACCTTCAAAGACAAACAAATCTGCATTGAAAAAGTTCAAAAGAGAGAACTGGAGATAGTTCTGTAGGGAATTACAACAACAACCTACAGGTACTAGACTTCTACGCTCACTAAGAAATAGATCGAAAAAAATCGTCGAAGCAATATCATTGCCAGACGATTCGTTCACAAACAATTATAACGATACATTATCACAGCTGTAGAACATACACTTTCCTAGTTATGGAATTTAAAATATTAGGATTACAAAAGATTAGGATGATAGTTTATACCTAAACCTAACTGTGCTAGCTACTATGAAACAATACCCTTAGACAAGACTATAAAGATACTTAATGATAGGTATATAAAAGAGGGACCTTTGAAAGAAAACCTTCTACATAAGAACCATTATGCGTACCAAAAAAATAAACTTTACATAACTTTACCATTAAAGTAGGAAAAGCTGTAGAGAGTAAAATAGATGCAATAGGAATATTTCTGGACATTGAAGGGACTTTTAATACCCTTTTAGTTACACCCTTTAATGTTTTTGTCAATCTGTACAAGAAAATGGACTAGAACCACTTATTAAGTGGATAGACAACATGCTTAAGAAACGTTCCCTTTTAGGACAGCACATTGAAACAAAAGTAATTAAGAGTGTTAAACAGGGATACTCATAAGGAGGAGTTCTTTCTACCTTGTTATAATGTCTAGTTTTGGGCTCACTTATTAAAAAGTTAAAGAAATATTGTTATACACATTCCTATGTAGATGACTTGGCTATAATAATGGAGGATAAATTCCTAGACACAATTATAGACTTAGTACACTATATACATGTGATATAGTGAGTACAGCCTAGCTGTTAAACAAAGCAGAGGTAGTAATGTTTACCAATAGTAGAACAGGACTTAATAGTCTTGGTACACTTAAACTGATTGGTAAAGAAATTAGCTTTAATCAAATGATATACTCATGTATTTATCTAATTACATATTTATGGAAATCACATATTGAGGAAAAAGCCATGGTTATATTGTGGACATTTGGCTAAACTTTGGGAATGACCTGTGGGATCTTAACCAAGAAGTATGTATTGTTTATACACTTCAGTGAGAACAACACCTGTTACAGCTATAAAAGAACTTAAATGTATTCAAAGAATGGCTACTATAGCCATTACTGGAGCGATAAGATCCAGACTTAAAGCAGTAATCGAACTACCTCATTTAAATCTCGAGGTTAAAGCTCATGTCAAATCTATAACACTAAGACTTTACAACTCAGGTATGTGGGCTATAGATAGCGACACCGTGGGACATAGTAAAATACTAAAAAAGATAAACCAGTATATACTGGAATATCTTTAGGATTATATCAAACCTGTTCTCCAAAATAACACCACCTACAAATTTGAGATCTTAAATGTAGGAAATATAATATAAACCACCTGAATAGAACAGGAGGTTTGTAATTTATACAGATAGCTCCAAGAAATCAGGAAAGTAAGGTACTGTCATTTGAGGATTAAAACCTAGCATAAATGTCAGCATGTCACAATAAAGCATGTCAGCATTGGACACAATACCCTATGTGTTCCAAACAGAGGCAATGAAAATAATAGTAGGGATACAGAACCTGCTTCATGAAGAAAGCGAACCAAAGGGACCCATGAGCTTAAAGGGCCCATCATAAATTTTACTAGCCTGTCATGATAAATGACATAAGGTTTTTCTAATTTTTTTTTTTTTTTGCTTATCCTATTGGTCTTAAACTAATCATAAAAAATATTGACAGTTCTAGCTTTGATGAGTGGCTAAGAAATTATTGGTTTTACTGTGTTTTTTTTGTGATCATATATGCATTTCCTCCACTCCTATTAGACCGTAATACTAACCAATTAATTTATTTGAATATTTAATTTATATATGAATTTGCCTCGCTGACGACATATTTTTTTTAATTAAATCATTAACTAAAGTACTGTTGGGTGTTTAAAAATTGTAACAAAATTTTTTCTATTCAATTTCTGATAATGTTTCAAAAAACCTTATTTTTTTAAACTTACATTAAGTTAAAGTTAATATAATGTACTTTATGATGAAAAAATAAAAATAATCGAAATTTTGATTTCTAGGAATTATTGGAAATTAAAGTAAAAAATCATACAATTTTCGGTAAACTTGAAATGTTTTCTATAGGAGTCTACATTAGTCATAACTAAATCAAATTTCAGGTTTTTTATCTACTGTAGCGTTATAAAACTGTTTATAATTTTTAAAATAATTTTGATAAATAATAATAATTTGTAATAATTTTTATAATACGTATGAGAAGAAACGAATACTTTTTTCATACCTATTAAATACGCATCAAAGCGCTTTATGGCAATGATTTTAATCACTTATTAACTAATCAATATTTTTTTTAAAAAACGACTTAACTATACTTTCAGAAATCCCTACTGTACTTACTTTATTATTAATTAGCACGATCAATGACAGAAGAAGGAAAAAGAGCCAACACTGATATAACGGCAATTTCAAATCGATAACGGCCAGTTTTTTTGGGAGGGATCAATATCGATAAACAATTCGATTTTAAAATATATTTATTCTCTTTTGTCGATTTATCTAGCGGTCAGCGGCAAAAATAATGAGTTGTTAACACCGCTGTGGCAGAAAAAGATTCATGCGCACATTTTCTTGTACGATAAAATAAATAAGAAGACATAACAAATTTTAAAACGGTCATGGGCGATCGGCAAAAATTTTCTGACCTTCGCCAATAATTTTTCCGGTATCTTGTAGCCGAGTACTTTGGTGAAAAAAAATTTTGAAAATCTGAGCGTGTTCGGAATTTTTCCATAAAAGCGTTTTTTTCTTTGTTCTATAATATAATATTATAATCTTGCTCACATTAACCTGTTCAGTTTTTCTAAATCATTTTGATATAATTAATGTATGTAATTCTAAAGATAAAAAAAAATTAGAATAATTTGGCATGGCAACTGTTGATTGTTTGATACTACAAAAAAATTAATTAAATGTTTATTAATGTATTTAAAGCATATTTTATAAAATTTACCGAAATTACAATGAGCAATTCAATTAATGGAGCGGAAAGTGTAACTTCATTAAAACAATTTTTAAATTTTACATTTTTAGATGTGGGTGTTACTATAATTGCATTTTATTATTCAGTGAGTTATATGATTTTATATGAGTAAATGATAATATATATCATTGGTATGAATTTGTAATTTATTTTTGTAAACTTAGAAAAATATCTTATAAAATATAACATTTAATAAATTTAATTAATAAAAAAAACACATTTATTTTTCTTTAATTGTAATATTTATGATTTGCTAAATTTTTTTGTAAAATTTAAGCCTGATGTTTGATTTATTTATAGATAGGAGCTGTAGCATCAATAATGGCTAATATAACATTACTAGATCCTAAAATGCCAAGTAAGTGCCTATTAAAAATCATGCAATTATTTCATAAATATGTTCCAGTTATTAATAATTACAAGTTAACATGATCATTAAATAAACATTTTTCATAGCATACTTTAATAACATACACTTGAATTTTTGAATCAAGTTTTTATGAAAAAATAATTAGATTAAGAGAATGTTCACATTGATTACATATTTTACAATTATAAATTATACATCTTTATAAATATGAGTTAAATCGTTCTGATATATTAATGAAATAATTATAATTGTAATGTACAATAAAAGAAAAATATTCATTTAATAGTTGAGTTTATTCAATCCTGTTTTGAAAGTTCGTTACAGAGTTGTGCATTTATAACTCAATTTTTTTAATATTTAGTAATTTGAATAATCAATTTTATTAATAAAAAAAAATTATCTATTTTTTAGTAAACTGATGTTTTTTCTAACTTGCAGTCAGTTGTGTTTTGATATTGACTTTAAACACATACATTATTGTGATATGGTTTACTGCCTATAGTGGCGCTTCTCTTGTGAGTTAAACTATTAATAAACTTTTTATAAATTACTTTATACGTAATTGTCTAAATATAACAATTAATTTCACAATAAGTTTCAAACAATAATTGTGTACTTATTTTAATACACTTAGTAGTCCATATTTAATGTTATTCATAATAATTTTTAATATAAAATTGAAACTTCAAGTTAATGAAAACATTCATGAATTTTTATTACATAATAGGTGTTAAAAAAAGAACATTGGGACTATTGAAAGTGATTTTTTAATCGAATAAATAATCAAAATTATTGACCCATTATCTTTTCTTCAAAATAAAACAATAAATTAACTTTTGATATTTTACTGTTTTATATTGAACTGAAATTCATTATTTTATATAGGAAAGCGAATTAAAAATAAAATTAGCCTTACTACTATGGTCTGTGTTTATTGGTATATGGGTCTTTTGTGTGGCGTTTACTTTTTTGAAACTTGAAACTCGGTGAGAAATATTTAGCTATTTTAGTTATTTGAAATATCAATAATTTAATTTAGACTATTGTGTTTGGACCATCGATGTCCTGAAACATTATGGGTGTATAATAATACATATTATAAAATGATTGTTCCTAAACCTGTAATCAAACCACCAATAACGACACCAAATCCTCTTATACCTCTAAGAGATGGCCAAGAAGAAAAAAAATACATTTCTCAAAAATGTCGGTAAGATTTCATTAAAAATTATTTTTTATGTACATACATTTTATGGTAATTTAGTAAATGTAAAAATGTGTTTTTGTTTTCTAAATATGTTTTGTTTTGTTGATTAAATTAAAAAAAAAAAGTTTTTTTTCATTTTAATAAAAATTTTTAAATATTTAGGAATCCGAGGTCATCTTATTCAAAAAATTATACTGAATTAATGATACATAACAAGAATCTCAATTATTTCATAGAGTTGGTAGATTCAAAAAATGATGTACCTTCTACAATAGGAGGTACCTCACAGCTGAATAGAACGATGGATAATGAAGAAGAGCTAATTTTTGATTTTTGGTCTAATAATACAACTGGGTTCCTTATTTCAGTTCTCATGATAATGAAAAATTTGAGTAAGCTCTTAATAAAAATATGTTAATAACATTAAAATTTAAATATTATTTAAATTATTATAATTCTTTACGACACTATGAATTTTCTTTAGTGATTCAAAAAAAGTATTCACTTACAAAATTTGTTACAACGAATTCAGTTTTTTTTATTTCTTTTAAACAAATTAACAGTGTTATTAAGGGATTAATAAAAATTATTTTTGATATGCTTTTTAAATGTATATTATTAGATATATTATACATATATGCATATTACATGATTAGTGATGGAAACAACGTATTCATATTATCTTAAATGAATATGAATACATAACAATTTTTAGAAATGAACTTAAACGCGAGTTAATTGTTTATTTTTTATATAATTAAGTATTTTAAATTCGTTTAATGAAATAAAATTTTTTTATTAAAATCGTCTAGCTTCTACAATTTGAATTGTAAATAAAAATATCTACAGAGTGTTATTAAATTAAACGTCACGAGTAGTAGGATGATATTCAGTAGGACTTAAAAATAACGAAACCAAAAACTAAAATGTCTCCAAAATTGGGGTTTTTCTGGTTCCCCATTTCATATTTTATTTTAATCAAAAATAAATATCACCACCGTATTTCCTACAAAATTCTCATACAAATTGAGCGGCCACTCGATTTTTTGTAACTTTCGCGCCCTCCCCTAAACTTCGGGTTCAAAGTTGGAAAAAAATTTTACTTTAGTGTAACGCATCAATTTGTAATGAAATTTCATTAAAATTGTTATAAAATTATAATTTTTTTTCTTTTTAAGTCATTTCAATCTTGTGATTGTTTTATTTTCCCGACTTGATAAAAATAATAATCGGTTTGAATAAATAATAAAAGACGAAATAAACTCGTAAAATTAAAAAAATATTACATTATGTGTGGGTTTTTCTCGTTATGTAATCGTTTAAACTAAAAATAAACTACATCACAGGACTCTCAGCAAAATTTCATTACAAATTTATAGCCTGACGAATGGATACAGAAGGTTTTATAGTGGAAAAACACATCATGATGCATATCACTATAGTTATATCAGTTAATACCAGTTAAATTATAGTTAGTTGGTATTAAACTAACGTTCTGACTTATTTGAATCCAACATCCGAAACGTATAGGAACCACAAGAAAAAAAGAAACTTTATTCAGTTAATTTTTAAAAAGAACTTCCCTATTATTGTATATGTTACATATATCTTTGATCCTTTATTTGATTACCTATAGATAACAGCATGTAACATAAAATATTTTATAAATAAATTATCCACATCTAATGATGTTAATGACTGCTGGATTTCAATCTATACTAGTGCCTACTATACTTAGTGCCTAATTCTCTGGGTTTTTTAAAAGTAATATCAATGGAGTTCATTATTTGGGTGGTGAGTAAATTTTATTTTTGAATTTACAAAAAATAAATATGGAATTAATAAAAAATATACAATTGATTAATATATAAATAAAAAAATGTATGCATGACTTTTTTTGAATATGTAATTTTTTTTGATTGTGCACAGTTATAATGATTTACTCTTGGTTAATCTTGTATGGATATTACATGGAATTATTGTCAAGAAAAAGTGAAACTCCAGAAGTTCAAGAAAGTTTTAAAAATGAATCTTGTAATGAGGTGGATGATCCTAATAAACAGTGTATTATACAATAAAAAAAATAACATTAATAAAAATAAATAAATCTTTAGCCTTACTAATCATGTTAAAATATTTCGAAGATTTTCAATTAGAGTTTATTATAAATGTTAAGTTAAATAAAAATAATTTTTTAAATTTTCTAATGTTGCATCTAAACAGTTATACCCAGTGGTGTATTAACGAGGGAGGAAGTTGACCTACAACTTCATACCACACCGATTTTTCTGCTTATAAAAATTTTTGATTTATGTTCGAATTTATTTATGAACGATATCATTATCCCCGACATTTTTATTTTTCTCACAATATCGATTATTTTTGAAATATCAAAAAACAATTTTTAATAAAAAAAACGGTTTGAATTTTGGTCATTTTGCTATAAAATATACATTATTTGATATTAGACTAAAAGAAGTTCATGATAATGGTGTTAATATTTATTGTATTAAAATATATTATGAAATATAGAATTGAGATAAGATGAAAAATTATATATATTGATATAGAATTATATTCTTAGAGTAGGTTTTTTTAACAAAATACAAACAAAGTAATGTATAAGGAGACTTAGTGAAAGAAATTTCAGATTTAGAAAATTTATAGCAACAACTGGTTGAAACTTAATCTGAAAAGTAAAATGAATTTATTGAGCCCCCAAAAAAATTTCTATTAGATAAGTGATAAAGATAATGATGCTTTATTCTGTAAAAGTTTAAATTTTTTTAGATTATTTTATTACTAAGCTTTGTCTAGCTTAAGCCCTACGAGACCTACGCGCTAAAGGCGCGTAATTTTCTTTGGGCCACTTATTCTGGTAGGAGTACCCTGCTAAATTGGACACGATACGTGTTTTGCAGGAAAAATATTACATAAAAATCAGTGTAACAAAAATATATTAAAAATTTTATTATTAAAACAGGAAAATTCAAAAAGAGAATAATATAAAATGTATTGGGCATAATGTTGACGTTTGTTAATGAGGTATTCTCTTTGGGCATATTCAGAAATTATTTTAGGATGGTATTTATTTTTTTTCTCTGTTAAATATGCTATAGAATTTTTTTTTGTTAAAAATCAAAGTGATGATCAAAAAAAAGGTCAGTAGGCAGATTCTTATTTCTTTGAAGTTGCCTAAAAAAATATTGATAGCGTTGGTTTAAGGGGTGCTATCGCACATATCTCCCTTAAATACACCCCTGGTATACACAATATTCATTAATATTTTAATTATAATAATTGTATATATATAATAGAATAATTCAAAAAAAATTCGGCAGTATACATTACGTGGGACTATGTAGATAATTTAATTTTGATAAAAATATTTGTTACTGAGAATTGACTTCGAACAGCATAGTTGTCATAGATGGATCTCAATTTTTACGATAACTCATAAACTTATATATCATATATGAGATAAATGAGATTATTAATACTGTACTATTCTGATAATAAATGTACAAATTTATATACTTACAATCATCCTGAAATTTAGTAAAAAAGCGAAAAAAGTACAATTGAGCAGTAAGCTAATTCTAAAGTAAAACTTCAAACAAAAGATATATATATATATATATACCCCGGCGTAGGGAAAGTGGCGCATCCATCGCCCAGCACACCAAAAGTATGCTTCAATAGCCACACACTGACTTTAACTAGTTGGTGTGGACTGGCTCTCCAGGTTGGGGATTGAACGTAGGGTTGACAACCCTACCTCTTAAAAAAAAGATGATGTTAAGAAACAACAACAACTTAAGCCTCGGATCAAAGATTTAACGGACATAAACATTGGAACTTGGAACGTGCGTTCTCTGTATAGGGCTGGAGCTTTGACAACATCCCTATCGTGCCTTGAACGATATGGGATGGATATTACCGCGATTCAAGAAGTGAGATGGACAAGCTCAGGAAGCTTGAAAGCTCAATGAAAGACATTATTATACAGTGGCGGAGACAAACATAAATGTGGGGTAAGTTTTGTAATAAGGGATAGCATTGTGCCAAATATAGTGAGGTTCAAACCAATAAGCGATTGGCTATGCTACATAGAACTCAAATGCAAATGGTACAACATGTTCCTGATCAACTATAATGATAAAAGACAGATGATAAAAGTGATGACATAAAAAATAAATTCTATGAGGATTTAGAATTGGTGTGTGACACCCTACCAAATGATAAACCGAAAATAGTATTAGGGGACTTCAATGCGAAGATTGGAAAGGAGAACATATATAAACCAACAATTGGATCCGAAAGTCTACATGGAATTACGAATGACAAGGGAAACAAATTAATCACGTTCGCAACAGCTAGAAATAAGATAATAAGTAACACGTACTTTCCTCACAAGAATATACACAAACAAACATGGATCTCCCCATGTGGATTAGTAAGAAACCAAATAGATCACATGTTAGTGGGCAACCGGATAAAATCATGCGTCAATGATATAAGAAGTATGCAAGGAAGTAGTGCGATGTCAGATCATTTCCTGGTAAAAGCGAAAATCGCTCTTAGAATATCAACAAAATGGAGGAAGAAGGATAAGTACAAAGAAAAACTTTACCAACTGTAATGAAGAAAAATGACGGATCGTTATTAACAGAGAGCAAGGAAATTGCATGTGAATTTAAAGATATATTCGAAAAATTGTTGAATCAACCAAATGAAAATATTACTGCACTTGAATACATTACTGTAGAACAGCTGTTTGAAAACCCATCAGAAGAAGAAGTGAGGATAGGACTAGATATGCTAAAAAATAAAAAAGCACCGGGAGATGATGAAATAGTATCAGAATGCCTAAAAAAGGGAGGCCAAGGCTTGCTAAGCCAACTCCACAAACTTAAGAACACAATCTGGATACATGAGGAGATATCCGAAGCATGGCGTATATCCATTATATGCCCTATACACAAAATAGGAGACATCATGGAGATTGAAAATTATAGAGGGATCTCACTACTCAATACAACATATAAACTACTGTCTAACATACTACTGATCAGAATCAACCCTTATATCAAAGAAATAATTGGAGAATACTAAGCTGGTTTTATGAAAGGGAAATCAACAATAGATCAAATACACATAGTAAAACAAGCTGTTGAGAAGAGTCATGAATTCGATAAAGATATACATCTACTGTTTATTGACATCAAACCAGCGTACGACTCAATAAACAGAGACAAATTATGGGAAGTCATGGGCCAGTTAGGTATACCAGCCAAGTTAACCAGACTAATAAAAGCGTGTTCATATAATTCAAAAATTAAAATCAGTTTTGGAGAAGATATATCGGGAGAGTTCCCTGTAACGATTGGTCTCAGACAAGGTGATGCTTTATCACCTACACTGTTCAACATCGCCCCAGAATCAGTCATAAGAACAGTAATGTCCCAAGCCAAGGGCATAGAAATAAAATACAATCAGCATCTAACAGTAGTTGCTTATGCGGATGATATAATCTTATTAGCCGAAATAGAGGACGACCTAAAAAACACAGCGGATATCTTAATGGAGGAGGGGAAAAAGATTGGCTTAAGAATTAATGAGACAAAGACAAAATACATGATAGTGTCTAGACAAAGTCACAGAACAGACTCCTTAAAAGTAAATGATCACATTTTTGAAAGGGTAAGAAATTATAAATATTTAGGTGCAGATATCAATGATAACGCGAATAGCCACGAGGAAGTTAAAGACGGCTCATCGCAGCAAACAGGTGTTACTATGGACTGATGCCATTGTTCAAGTCTACTATTATCAAGAAAATCCAAAGTAATCTTATATAAAGTTTTGGTTAAACCAGTAGCTTTATACGCAAGCAATACCTGGGGACAAAAAAAGCTGATAAAAAAAGGTAGAAGTATTTGAGAGAAAGGTGTTGAGGAAGATATTTGGCCCAGAGAGAAACAATGAAGGAGAATATGAAATAAGAAGCAATAAAAACTTGGAAGAACTATATAATGAATCTAGCATTGTTGGGGCCTTGAAAAGTGTGCGAATAGGATGGGCCGGTCATGTATGGAGATCGGAAGGACTAATTGGATAAGTAAACGCTTGGAAACCAAATTACAAAGAGACCCAGACAAAGATTGACAGGTAGAATAAAAGAAGACTTGAAGATGTTGGGAGTAAGAAATTCGGAAGAAACGGCAAAAGATAGAGGAGAGTGGGGGCAGGTGGTTCTTGCGGCAATGGACCTGAAAGGCCTGTAAAAAGCCAAAAGAAGAAGAAGAAAAAAAAATATACATATATATATATATCAATAAACATGATTAAATATATCAAAAAATTTGTATTATAAACATATTTAAATGAAATCAATAGACAGTATCTTAATAAAAGTATACTTAATAAACTAAACATAATATATAAAAATAACAAACATAATATAAAAAAAAAAAACTAACAATTAATTAATTAACTAACAATCAATTCATATATGACAACAATAACAAAATAATAATGAATTAAATAGAAAATTGAATCGTCCAAAAATTCATACTTTACAAATTAACGGTCACAATAAACATATGTGCAGAAATAAGTCAATGCTCTTATTGACACCATGCGCGTGGATATACACCCTGGTGTCTCAAGCGTGTGAAAAGAAAAAGCTCATAAAACGGTGAAAAATGATCAGATTGAATGTCCTTTAGTATGATATATTAGAAATATCATCGAATGGGTCTGATGAAAATTTCAATCCTGAAGTCGTAAAATGCTGGAATCAGCGAGCGTTTTTCTGGATAACGGTAGAAATTTTAAAATGCTCGCGGGTGATTGGCAAAAATTTTCCGACCTTCCCTATTTTTCCGGTATCTTTTAACCGAATACTTTGGTGAAAAAAAATTTTGAAAATCTAAGCACGCTAAGTATTAGTATGTTCGGAATTTTACTATAAAAGCGTTGTTTTCCTTGTTCTATTATATAATAAGATTAAATATATATTTTATAAAGTAAAATTTCATTTATTTTATATAACCAATAATGATATAGATTTGTAACAAAAAAAATACTTATTTCTTTATAATAAAAAGTAACTTAGTAATAAAAAACCCAGCGGCTCAGTGGTGACGTGGCATAGTTGGATTAAGTATAATGATATTTGACAGTGAATAAAACCACTATCATAAAAAACGTTTTGATGCAAATCTTTACATAGTGTTTAATTTTAAAAAATTGGCGGATTATTCCAAAAGCTATATGATCAGCTATTTCCTAATTTATATCCTGATTAAGATGATGTATGTCGAATGAAAAAGGGATATAAATATTATTTCTCATAAAAAAATTGTGTTCAAAATAAACTTTTCAATAAGTTATAGCATTATAAAGTTAAAAAAATAACATTCGGTAGCCATTTTCACTATGAAGACAAAATAAAGTCCGAAATTTTTCTTCCATAATGAAGTACATTACATTAGCTTTAATTTAAGATATATATATATAAAAGTGTCAGACTTTCTGGAACACTCTCAAAAGTTAAGTTGAAAATGTAAATTTTTTCTGAAAAAGTTGTCATATTAAATCCCCCCTGTGGGTAGGTTAAGGGTCAGATTTATAATAAAAAATATACCAAATTATAGGTAAAGACATCATGCATCTATAATAAAATTATATTGATTTGGTCATTTTTGAAAAATGTATGGTAGTTTTAAGTAAAAAAAATTTTGAAAATTAGAAATTTTGAAATTTGTAATTTTTTTGGAGGTTTCCCCCATTTACGGGGAACGAGGGAAATCTTTTCAATTTTTGAGGGTAATGTCTTCGACTAAATACGAATTGTGATCTTTTGATGTATCGTTAAAAGAAATCGGTTCGGTGAGATATGAGAAAAAGTGGTAACAGACACAAAAAAAAAACACACACGATAGTAAAACCAATACCTTCTCAGCTAAGCATCGAAGCTAAAATGTAGTTAATAAAAGTAATAAAGATGATAAGAAATGAGATAAGAATGTCAGAAAACTAAAGGATTGAAGAGATTGAAAGATAGAAATACAATCCAAGAGAAATCTTTAAAAGATGAAAGTCAATTAAATCTGGATTTATCTCGTAGATATTATTCCTAGTTGATGAAAATGGTGCCCTGATAACTGGCCTAGAAATGATAGTTAACGAGTTCAATGAGTATTTCAGAGAATTACTAAACAAAGTACCAGGTAATGGCAGTAATGACCAAGAAATTAGAGCTTATTATACAGTAGACCAGGAAGTACTTGCCCTTAGTCGGGATGAAACAAAAGCGGCAATACACACCCTGAAAAATATTAAGGCATCAGATAAAGACAGGATTAACTCAGAATTGTCAAGAAGTAAAAAGGGAACTATATTCGGTAATTCTACAAATATGGGAAGAAGAAAGGCTTCCGGAGAGTTGGAATGAAACACTTATCTGCCCAATATTCAAAAAAGAAAACAGAGAAAAAGTAAAAAACTACAGGGAATAACACTATTAAATACAGGATACAAAGTTCTGTCATTAATAATATTAAAAAGATTAGAGAGATACGCTGAAGAAGCTGTAGGAAAATATCAAAATGGATTCAGAAAAGGAAGACGAAGCACAGACTAAATATTAGTAGTGAGATAATTAATGGAAAAGCACTATGCATATGCAAAGGACCTGCTTTTGGTATTTGTGGATTATAAACAGGCTTATGACAAGGAAAGGCTATGGAAGGCTTTCAGGATATTTGATATCCCTATAAAAATTATCATAATGGTAAAATTATGCAACAGTATAACGTATAGCAGAGTAAAACTTGGGAATGAACTGTCTATGGCTTTTGAAATCAAAAGTGGACTAAGACAAGAGGTTGCTATGTCACCCATAATTTTTATAAGACATTAGAAAGTGTTGTCCGAGAAGTGTTAAACGGAGAAGCCGGGTCACTTGATAGAGGACTACTACTTACATACGCAGATGGCATTATAATCACTAAATACTCGAGCAGAATTTCAAATGAATTTGAAGAAATTAATGAAAGCAAATAAAAATATGGGTTTAGTGGTAAGTGCGGAGAAAAAAAAATACATAGTAGTAACAAGAAGACCAGTAGATAGCTCTAACCTTAAATTCGAAAATAATGAATTCGAACAAGTTAAATAATTTAAGTACCTTGGAGTAATTCTAAACAACAAGAATATTATGCACGAAGATATAAATATGAGGCTGAATGCAGCAAATCTATGTTATTTCGCAATGGAGACTCTCTTTAAATCAAAAACGATATAAAAAAAGTGAAAAAAAAAAACTTTATATAAGCTACATTAGACCAGTACTGACTTATGCATATGCCACATTGTCCACAACTAAAGGCGACGAAGAGAAATTGTGAAGATTCGATAGAAAAATCTTAAGAAGAATACATAGTCCAGTATATAATACTGAAACATAACAATGGGAACTGAGATCAAATGCCCAGCTAGAAAACTTATACAAAAAGGAAAATATTGTGCAATATATTAAAAGTATAAAAATGTAATGGGTCGTATGTATGGGTCATACATACGACCCATACACTGGGTCAGTATAGAATGTAATATAATAGTGGTGAGCAGACGGATGCCTAATAAATGAAATAATTACTTGTAAGGTAGCGGGGAGGAGACCAAGGAGATGACCACGAAGAAGATGGAGTGGATTGGCAAGTTATAGCATATGATAGAAAGAAATGGGAGACGGTAGTTATGGCGGTAAAAATCCTCAATGGATTGTAAAGCTGGAAAAAAAAATTTAAAGTAATTTGAAAATATTTGATTATTATTATGAGATATAGCTTTATCTATATTTTTTGTATTTATATTATTAATGTACTAATTGTTATCTGATTTGTTTGGTATATCATACTGATTTTTAAACGATGATAACTTAACGGTATTCTTGAAAAAAAAAAAATATTTAAATATTAAACTTAATTTTGAATATATTCAATGTTAGGTTTTTTTTTCAATATCGCTGAGATTCAGTACGATATCGATAACCAAAAATTTATCGTTGACAAACCCTATTTTTTATTATATAAGATGAATAAACTAATGATTTGTACAAATTTTTTTTTATCAATCGTTTACAAAAATAAATAGTTTTTATCTACAACCTTATTATCTGATATTCAATCGCATGTATTTAAACTACTATAGTTAGAGCAGTTAATGGTAGATAATACATTTTAATCATGTTATATTAGTATTCTTCATAGTTAATTATTAACTTGAATCTTATTATTACAAAAACGGTAGCACAGTGGGGTCGCGGCATAGTGGAGACATTACATAGTTGGGTCCAGTATAGATTTAATCTGACAGTGATTAAAATCACTATCATAAGAAACGCTTCGATGCAAATCTGTAGATAGTGTTTAATTTTAAAAAATTGATGGATAATTGCAAAAGCAACATCAACTTCTATTAAAATAAAATACAAAACCCATAATTTTCATACAAAAATAGCATATTTTTGAATATGGAAGCCTTTTGCGTATAGAAGATAAGTCATCGGGACAGATTTTTTTTTTCATTTTGTAGTACATAAAATAAGCTTTAATTTGATATATGTTTAAAGGACGCAGTATTTCCGGAACATTTTCAAAAATTAAGTTGAAAAAGTTCGTTTTTGTAAAAAAGTTACTATTTTAAATCCCCCTAGTGAGCAGAATAAGTGTTAGATTTTCAAAAAAAATTATATCAAATGAAAGGGAAATATCTAAGGTTTCAATACAAAAAAATATTATTTTTATTTGTTCATTTTTGAAAAAGTTATGGCAGTTTTAAGTACAAAAAACATCCCGATAAAAGGTAAATTTTATCGCATACATTACATTTTTTTTTTAAATTTTCGACAGCCATTTACACATAGAAGATAAGATGTCGGGACAAATTTTTTTTTTTCATTTGGTAGTATATAACATAACCTTTAATTTGATATATGTTTAAAGGATGCAGTATTTCCGGAACATTTTCAAAAGTTCAGTTGAAAAAGATCTAAGTTTTTTACAAAATTTTAAGTTTTGAACGCCCCCTATATAAGGGGAAATTGTCCAATTTTAATAAAAAGTATGTCAAATGAAAGATGTACTTATAATGTATTTAGAAAAAAAAAATTTGTGCTGATATATACATTTTTCAAAAAGTTATAGCATTTTTAAGTTGAAAATTTAAAATCGAAAATCGAAAATTTTAACACAAAAATAGTGTTTTTTTAACTACGGCAGCCGTTTAAATGTAGAAAAAAAAGTGTCGGGACAAATTTTTTTTTTTCATTTTGTAGTACATAAAATAAGCTTTAATTTGATATATGTTTAAAGGACGCAGTATTTCCGGAACATTTTCAAAAATTAAGTTGAAAAAGTTATTTTTTGTAAAAAAGTTACTATTTTAAATCCTCCCAGTGAGCAGAATAAGTGTTAGATTTTCAAAAAAAATTATATCAAATGAAAGGGAAATATCTAAGGTTTCAATACAAAAAAATATTATTTTTATTTGTTCATTTTTGAAAAAGTTATGGCAGTTTTAAGTACAAAAAACATCCCGATAAAATGTAATTTTTATCGCAAACATTACATTTTTTTTAGAATTTTCGACAGCCATTTACACATAGAAGATAAGATGTCGGGACAAATTTTTTTTTTTCATTTGATAGTATATAACATAACCTTTAATTTGATATATGTTTAAAGGATGCAGTATTTCCGGAACATTTTCAAAAGTTCAGTTGAAAAAGATCTAAGTTTTTTACAAAATTTTAAGTTTTGAACGCCCCCTATATAAGGGGAAATTGTCCAATTTTAATAAAAAGTATGTCAAATGAAAGATGTACTTATAATGTATTTAGAAAAAAAAAATTTGTGCTGATATATACATTTTTCAAAAAGTTATAGCATTTTTAAGTTGAAAATTTAAAATCGAAAATCGAAAATTTTAACACAAAAATAGTGTTTTTTTAACTACGGCAGCCGTTTAAATGTAGAAAAAAAAGTGTCGGGACAAATTTTTTTTTTTCATTTTGTAGTACATAAAATAAGCTTTAATTTGATATATGTTTAAAGGACGCAGTATTTCCGGAACATTTTCAAAAATTAAGTTGAAAAAATTAATTTTTGTAAAAAAGTTGCCATTTTAAATCCCCCCCAATGAGCAGGTTAAGTGATAGATTTTCAAAAAAATGATATCAAATGAAAGGTAAATATCTAAGGTTTTAGTATAAAAAAAAATTATGTTGATTTGTTGATTTTTCAAAAAGTTATGGAAGTTTTAAGAAAAAAAAGTGAAAAAATTTCGAAAATTAGCGATTTTTAAATTTGTAATTTTTTTAGATATATTCCCCATTTGCGGGGAACGAGGAAAATTTTTTCGATTTTTAAGAGTAATGTCTTCAACTAGATACGATTTGTGATCTTTTGACGTATTGTTGAAAGAAATCGGTCCAATGAGAGCTAAGAAAAAATGGCAACAGAAAAAAAAAAAAAAAAAAAACACATCATGATAAAATTAATACCTTCTCAGCTTCGCATCGAAGCTAAAAATTGAATATTTTAAATATACTGTAATCCCATGAATTTATCTTCATTCTGTATCTTTATCTATTCTGTATTACATTATTATTTATATTATTTCAATATTACTATAATTTATGGTGATATAATTGAATATATCACATTAACATAAAAATTTACTAGATTTTAATGAAAATTAAAAGAAATAAGTGTATAACAGTCTTATTTGCAATCATTTTTAATAGTTGATGTTGGTTCCAGAATTTCATATATACATGTCACACTCCAATGAACTAATAACACTCTAAGTATTAAAATCATATGTAATGGTTTCAGTAATTTTTAATGGACAATACTAATGCAACATGTAAAATGAAGTTCAAAAAAATTTAGAAAATTATATATATATATAATACAAATATATATATAATATAAATAAATATATATATATATATATATATAGAATAGGGGAAAATCCAATTTTTTTAAATTAAACCAAGTATGCAGTTTATAATGACATATATTTTTTATGAAATTTTGATTTTAGCTCAACTGTTATTTTAAATAATTATCAGAAAAAAGCAAGCTATTTCAACGGAAAATTAAATTAGTTTCGCATACACAAAACGGTGTCTAAATAATTACTACGAGAATGGACTTGTAGATTACCGTAGTATATGGGTGAATTTGAGAAAAAAAAATGTATATGGGTAAAGTGCAGCAAGAAATTTTGCCGAGCGAAAAAAAAGTACATAACTTAAAAACCAGTGAATTTTAACAGAATTTTCAGAGTACCTCTCCTTCAGTATACCTGTTAAAAATTTCAGCTATTAAAACCCCAAAGGGGGTGGCTTATTATTGTATAATCCAATAATAATTACAAATATAAGTCTGTAGTCTATATCTAAATCTGATAAGTTATACAAATTAATTTTTTGTTTTTATTTGTAAAAGGATAATTTCTGTCAAGAGCTTAAAAATTACAATTTAATTTTATCGAAGTACTTTTTTTACACATAAAAATCAATTTGCAAAGACTATTGAAATTTTTAAATCATTTTTGCTTTCAAAAAAATCACTAAAATGAATAAAACATATTTTGGAAAATGATCACAGAATTTATATAAGGTTAGTGTTAAAACTGTTATTAAGGTATAAATTTTAGTGCTATCTACAAAATATTAATACAGTTGACTCGCGATAATCCGACTAGTCATCGGTCTAGTATCTCAAGAATCGCCGTTAGTTCCTCGCTGTGTTTAGTAGCAATAACGTGAATGTGCAGTTGCTCTATTTGTGATATTATTACAGTTAATTCTACGTTTTTTATTAATAAGTGCGATGACAAGTACAAGTGGAAGCAATAAACGCAAGCATAAAACATTAACTCTTCTTGAAAAATAGGAAATTATTAAGAGGCATGACCGCGGCGAGATTCCCACGGCTATTTCTCAAGTGTATGATATAGGCGACCTACCGTTTATGACATTGTAAAAAATAGAGAAAAAATTGAACATTTTATGAAATCTGTTGAAGACGGCTCCAAAAGAAAAACTCTTAAAATGAGCGAATACCCCCACGTTGAAGAGGCTCTTTATTCTTGGTTTAAGCAACAAAGACTCAGACACGCGCCCATTTTTGGGGATATTTTGAAAGAGAAAGCTAAATTTTTTTATCTTGATATAACAAAAAAAGATGATTTTCGTGTCAGTGACGACTGGTTTGAAAACTTGAAAAAGCGGCATGGTGTTCGTTTCATTCAGATGAGCGGAGAAAAATTATCTGCCGAGACAGAAGTCGCCAACTTTATTATAAGTTTAAGCACTAAAATTTTAGAACTTGGCCTGACGCCTGAACAGGTTTACAAGGCCGATGAAACCGGCCTAAACTTGCGTCAATTTCCAACAAAAACATTTGTAACAGGGGACGAGAAAAAGGTTTCCGAAAGAAAGCTACAAAAAAAAAAGAATCACTTTGATGGTGTGCTCAAATGGCGCTGAGGGCCATAAGTTAAAACTTTTAGCAGTCGGCAAAAGTAAAAGCCCTCGAGCTTTTAAAAACACGAAAATTGAAAATCTTCCAGTTATTTACATGAATCAGAGCCGAGCATGGGTGACCCAAGAAATCTGCCTTGACTGGTTTAAAAACAACTTTGTAAAAGAGGTAAAACAACATTTGAAGTCTAAGAAACTGTCGTTAAAGGCTTTTTTACTGCTAGACAGTTGAAACAATTCAACATCAAGGATACAATTCTCAACGCAGCTTTTGTATGACAAGTTCAGCCCTCAAATTTAACAAGATCTTAGAAAAATGTTTGGCCAGAGAATCCCCTCCTCCCAAAAAAAAGACGACAGGAATCAACGGGAGACGAAACATATCAAGTCACAATGTTGTGGAGGATACACTGACACTTGGCGATGATATAAATATTCCACAAAAATCATCGGAAGAATTAAGAAGATGGGTCTTAGACGACATCCTGGTCACTGACTTAACGGATGAAGAGAAAGTGCAGGAAGTAACATCTGATACACAAGTAAACATAATCGAGGAGACGAAATATACAGTCACTTGTGATGAAGCTATTTCGGCTGCTAACACTAATACGTTAGTGCAAGGAACGTGCGCTTGACATGAACAATGTGTTGATTTTAAAAGACATTCAAGAAATGGCTATAACTGATTGTATGCGTAAAAAAAAACAGAAGACCATCACAGATTTTTTTAAGTTTTGTTATTTTTTGTACAGTATTAAGAAGATAGTTAGGCTTACGTTGTTTATTTACCTTAATTGTAAAACCGATTCATATTGTGTTATAATTTTAATATTAAATAAATTTCTCTTCTTTTGTAAAAACTAAAGCCTGACTTTATTATTTTGAATCTTTTCTAGTCAAATATTACATAAAAATACATCGTTAACTAGATTTCCAAACTTATACACTGCAAATTCCATTACAGTAAATAGAGCCAACCTTTGATAATTCGACACCCCCACGGTCCCGTAGTGTCGTACCATCGTGAGTAAACTGTATATGTATTTTAATAATACATACTTTATTATTATAAATATATTTAACATAATTCATTAGACATTTATTTATAATTTACTGTATAAAATTAATTATTAATTTGTTAATCAAAAAATAATTACATTAATTGATTTAACCATTACTTTAAAAATAAACAGATGATAAGCTACTTTTTTTTTTATTATTTTGCTTTCAATATTGGGTAGTTTATTATCTTGAAAACACAAAAATAAAAAAAAAAATAGACTAGATTTAAATATTATAATGACTTATCCATTTAATACAAAATTGATGGCTTGACTGGTTTATTTAGACATATAAATACTATAATTAAACACAAATTAAAAAAAAATCAAATGCAAAGTTGTTTTTAACACAAAGTGTTTAAGAAATAGAAATTTAAATAAATAACAAATATTATTAGTTTCAAATTTAAGCAAATATTAAATTTTAGTTAATACTGATTCAATGCTAAACATTAAAAAAAATATTTATAGCCAAAATTTATTTGTCAATAAGATAAAATAAATACATGAATCTTATAAATCACTTAAAATTTAAAATAATTCTGAAAAAAATTATACAGAAAAAACTGAGAGCCAACCCTCTTTATTATTATTAATAATAAATAATTATTACATTCATTCACATTTAAATTATACTTTTAACATGAGATTACACATTAATTTAAAATTTGCTTTTTATATTTTATTTCATATTATTGATTAAAAAAAACTTAATATTAGTAGTTGATTTCATTAATTTAATTTTATAACAACTTTTTGTCATACTTTTGACTTGTTTTTGTAATAAATTAATGATTATTTGTATGTGTATAGAAAAAAAAAATACAATTTAATAATTTACTTATATATGCAAAAAAAAACTAGTTGAAAAACTTTTTTGAAAAAAAAAAAAAACAAACAAACTGTAACAACATTATAAATCAACTAACAAATGGAAACCACATAAATTTATTGTTTGTGTAATACCTAATAAATAATTTACATCAAATATACAACTATACTGCAAATTAATTTTTTTAACAAAAAATACAATGGTTATTACCATACATAGATGACATCTTACACCTAAAAATTACAACAATCGTCTAAGATTATGTTTACTTTTAGATATACTTGAAACAAGGGTTCGACGAATATTTGATGATATGGGTACACTTTTGCATTTATGACCAGAAATATCTGAATATTCACACATACAACTTGTACAAAAAGTGAAACCACAATGCAGTCCATGACATTGTGCTTTAGTTGATTGAGATGGTGCCCATGATGATGGCTTTCTGCATAATGGACATTGTATCAAACGTTGATTAAATTTTAATTTTCTAGCTTCCTAAAATATTGACAAAAATAATTAGTACAATACATAATTAGGGAATTGATCAAAAGGTGTAATACAAATTGAGTTACTGAGAGTTAACTAACTTTTTGAAAGACATGCCACCTAAATTTACTAGGACTAACTGGTGGACTTTTAAGTATTAAGTCTCTTTTGACAGGAGAACACATAACATTTCCAATGTTAACTAAATGGCCTTTTCTATAAGAGATTGCCCGATTATGACCTTCATTTTCTCTGTTTTCTTTCGATAATTTAAAGTATAAATTTTTCTTTTTTTGAGCAGAAGGTGAATATTTAATGGCATTATTCCAAATTTTAGAAACCATAGATATTGATATAATATCAACATCTGATAAATATGAGCATATTTTTTCAATAACTGGTAAAAAATGATGACGTTCTCCTAAAAAATACATAATATCAATTTTATCTCGACCCTCTAAGGGTACTCTATTATAATTTGTATAGCTTGATGAACAAGAACTTTTTTTTATCAAAACATTTTCATCATTTTTACAACAGTTATTTAACCGAAAACGCATTCTTAAATCTGAAGAATATTTGAATTTTTTAGAAGGTGAATTTTCTGTATAAGTTAATACTGATGAAGAAGAACATTTTTTTGACTTGAATGTTTTAATGACAACTTTAGATTTTTTTTCAATAGTTTTTTGAGGTAAAGTAGGTGTATTTGAAGACAACTGTAGAAGGGAAGAATCAAGTGATGTGTGATCAAATACAATGGAGGCTTCAGATATATGACTAAGATTAGATGAAGCATTAGTTAAAGTTGAACATGGTGTATTATATCCACTATCATTAAAATTTTTATAAGGAGTTGATGTGAATAATAATGATTTACATTTTTCATAACAAGGTGATTCTTTTACATCATCCATGGCTAATTATTTTCTGAAACAAAACGTTTTGGTAAAATACTTGTAATAACCATTTAAACAAATTTTAATAAATAATAAAGTTTGATGAAATTTTAGAGCAGAACAAATGAGTAATTGTTTCCAATATTTTTAAGATTATAAGTCATATAGGTTCCAAAGAAATATAAAAACCAACTTAATATTATTTGGAAATACGCTATAAGTTTGCAATATATATAAAAATTATAGTATTTAATTTATGCTTTTTTAAAATTTACTTGATTAATTAACATACTTTAAAAATAGTTTATTTTCAAAATTTGACCAATTAACTTTAAACTACATTTAAATTTTACTAATTCCAAATATTAGATAAAACTTTAACTATTTTTCTCACTTTAGGAGTTTAACTTTACTTGTAATTTAGTACTATATTTGTTTATATATAAAATATATAGCTAATTATTGGAAGCTAAATAAAAAAATATATATATTTTTAAAGGCGAGTGTATTAAAATTGGATACACCAGCCATTATAAATATCATTACTGGAATGTGGACAAGGCTGAAAAAGAGCTTACATTTTAAAAGCGATTATCATACTTTGAGTATTCTGTGTATTAACTAGTTTATGCATGTTTTCTAATGATAAAAATGACACCTATAACTATGTAATAGCGAATTATGTCATATCTATAAAACTGAATGCATAATACTAAGAAATAATGTTTATCAATAACAGAAAATTATGAACTTTGTTTTACCCGTATGTTATATTTGTAGTTAGTTTTAATTTTAGTTATTAAAAGGGTGGATATAGTCACTACTTATTTACTCAAACCATTGCACACCTAATACCATAATTTATAATAAAAATTAGTTTTTGTAATGTTTGATTAAAAGTGTAATGAATTTAGTACACTATGGAGTTTTGCTGTTTTATTAATTAGTTCAATTCATAATTAGCTATAGTTTACCTTCTTAGGAAAGTATCTATAACATTCATTATAATAAATTTTAGTTATTAATATATCTTATTGTGAGTACTCTAGAGAATAGATTTTGAGTTATTGAAGACAAAATTTGTATTTGACATCAATGTATTTACACTTGATTTAAACAAAATAAATAACATATAACTACAAGTTAATAAAATATTTAGAATTTTTTTTACAGATAGTGAATTAAGGATATTAAGTAACACCTAGGATTTTATATTCATAAAATTCTGATTTTCATAAATAATTTTAAATTAACTATTTTTTTCAGAGTCATCCTTAATTTTTTTTCTTAAAACAGAACACTCAATGCTCTATTATAATATAGTCCTGTAAGTCCATTAACTAATAGTTAAAAATGAATTATAATTTTGATTATTATATTTTTATTATATTATATTTTATTATATTCATATCTAGTAAAAAAAAAATATCTAAAAAAAAACTTAGAAGAATTTTTTTTACCATTTAAATTTTAACAAAATTTAAAATAAAAAATATTTATCAAACTGAATAATTGGTTTTTCCAACTCTCAAGTATCCTCATCTAGATTCACCACTGAGTTATAGAATGGGAGACGTATTTAACTTTAGTTACTTGGATTTTTCATCGACTATAATAACATTTTTGTGTTGAAATTGGAGCTACAATTACAATGTTACAATATATAATGATAAAAATATATAATGACAAAATAAATGAATGTGATAAACTTGTATCAAATGCAATTGCTAATAAATAGCTATTTGTGTCAAAACTGGTACCATTATCCAAATAAACATGTAAAGAATTAATTTTAAGAGTAAATATTTTATCATGATAGAGTAAAATTTTACTTTTTATTTAATATGTTATGCTTATTGGCATTACTATATTAAGAATATTTTTTAATTAAAGTAATAATTTGAAAAATTTAATAGAATTATATTATCATTTAGCATTAATACTTTTAATAAACTTATTTTAATTAAAGTTCAGTTCATTATAAATGTTTAGTATTTATTTTATAAATTCTAATTAGATAATTAGATGACATTAATAATAATACTTAAAAGTTTATCATTTTAATTAAAAGTAAAATTTATAATATAACCTTTGAAATTACTAATATTTTGTAACTAAACATATTCACAATCAAGTCACCAAAATATAGTTTATTTTTTTAAGTTTATAGAAAATATTTTTAAAATAAGTACTTAAAAATGGGTATCTATAAATTAAATTTGAACCTTTTATATAATTCACAATTATATAATATCACAATTCTAACTGTCCTATTTCTTTTTATATTGAGCTTAATAGTAAGTTACTTATTATTATTAGTAATTTCTTTATTACTTAAGATAAGTAAAAATAACCTATTAGCGGAGGAGACATTTTATGTCATATTACGATTATATGATAGAAAAGTTTATTTTAGGTCATTTCAAGTATAAAGTTTAAAATTCACCTTTGACATAAACTAGTGAATATCGCCTAAATTTAAAGTTGAAAAGGAAAAGCTTCAGTTCAATAAATAAATGATAATATCAAGTGTTTAATTTTAATGTCCTTATGAGAGAAGCAGTTACAATTAATAACATAAATTAGAATAATTACCTGTGGACTTAACGATATATTAGTATTGAAAAAGTGATAAATATTTAAACGTTAATAACCCGAAAATATTAACTAAAGGAAATCCATCGAACTTCCTTAAAATGGTACATTTATGGTAACAAATTGTACAATGCAAAACACAGGGCTGTAACGCAGCCTTGCACGCGCTCTTAGCTAACGTATTAGAAGGCAGTTAAATGACTGCCTATCAACTATCAGTGGTTATTAGTGGCAGTAAAATTTATTATTGTTGTTGAAGTGAAAACCAGCGCTGCCAATATTTGAATGTTTTAAATGTAATCATATATACCATATTTTTTAATTAATCAAGTAATGACTTTTTATTTACAATTTACTATTGAAAATAAAAAAAAAACCTAAAGAATTTAATAAATTGGGAATGCATACCTGTTAGTTTAATTAAATATTTCATACATTTTAAATCATGAATTATTATGCATGTTTTGCATTGTTTCTAGTAATATTCCAATCAATTAATATATTATATTCGCTAAAATGGTTATTATTAGAAAATTAAATGAAAATAACGAAGTTTTTAAGGCTAGTTTAAAATTAGTTTTAAATAATTAATATGAACTGAAAATCAGCTTTTATAATTTTATACATTTTTAGCCCATAATGAAAATTCCAATGAATTAAAAAAGTAAAATAAATACTTAAACACATTATTTGACACATAATAATTATTTTTGCAACTTTAATATAATATTCAAAATAATGAAAACATAGACTTATAGGAATTTCCTGAAGATTGATCAAGAATTCAGATCAAATATAAAAAAATAATGCAATTAAGTTACGTTTATAAGTCTTGGTTTATTTTTCGTTATATTATAACCTAGTATCGTTTAAATAATAAATAAAATAATTTTAGACAAAAATAGCTATGGAGATAATACTTTTCAAAACTTCATAATTAAAAGACTCTCAGAGTAAACTTGATGATCATATTAATAGTTATTTTAGCTTCGATGCTAAGTTGAGAATTAATTTTACTATGATGTGTTTTTTTTATTGTGTCTGTTACCATTTTTCTTAGCTCTCATCGAACCGATTTCTTTCAATTATACGTCAAAAGATCATAAATCGTATCTAGTCGAAAACATTACCCTCAGAAATAGAAAAAATTTCCCTCGTAAATGAGGGAAATCTCAAAAATAAAATACAAATTTCAAAATCGCTAATTTTTGACATTTTTTCAATTCTTTTTACTTAAAATTTTGCCATAATTTTTTGAAAAATGTATGGATTAATACAATGTTTTTTTATAGATACATGGGGTATCTATATACCTAATATATATATATTTATATATTTTTTTGTAAATCTGACTGGGAGGGATTCAAAATGAGACAACTTTTTGACAAAAAATTAACTTTTTTAACTTAAATTAAGGCTTATGTAATAAACTTTATTACAGAATAAAAAAATTTTGAACTTTATGTTGTCTTTTTTTGTGTTAAAATTCTGGATTTTATAATTTTAACCTTATATTTCTCTAATTTCTTGAAAAATCAATACGATTTTTTTATGAGAAATAATATTTATGTTCTTCTAAATAAATAAGATAGGTCTTAAAACAGGGACATCAAGTTATAAGCTATATATATTTAAAATAATACATTTTGCGTTATATTTCATATAAGGCGTAGTAAAATGAAATGAGGTATTTTTTGCAAAAATATTGTTATTAATAGTTTTTTAAAAAAATTGTGTCAGGATTTAAAGTTATACTTGAGAAAGCTGAATTACGATTTTCTAAAGCGCCATTTAATGCGATATTTTTAAAATAAAAAAAAGATATGTTTAACACAAGATTTGATATAAAAATTTCATAAATTACTAGTCGGATTATTAGCAGTAGCGTAATTTAGATTTTGTCCATGGAAGAGGCATATACATAAGAATATTATTCACTACCCCTCCATAATTTAACTTCACCGTGTAAATATTTTTGATTCAGGAGGTAAGAGTGTCATTAATAGACAATCAAATCTCTCGTTTGTTTTTAGAACAAAAAACGTTTAACCTCGCTTTTAGTTCTACACCAATATGGAGATTAACATAAACATTATTAAACAAAACTTACTTTGTATCATGTTATGAAATGTACATTAAATTATGTATGTTTGTGCGTACCGACTCTTCCCACTCACCACGGAGGGCAATGCGTTTCGACCGCCATGGCCGGTCCGTTGTTCGTCCTCGTTGTCAGTAGTATCGCGACTACCAAACGGTATTGATGCGTTTGTTGATGTTGTCCGTTTACGTTCATTTGTGCCGTCTTACAATCGCCACTTGTTGAAAAAATCGAGAAAGCCGTTGCTTCTCATTTTTTTTACATTAACATGATGTGCGATCAATTCGAATAATATAAATTAACAAATAAAATTGTTTAAGTTTGTTTTTAAATTTTTTTTTTGGTATTTTTGTTTTTGTGAACACCAACATGCCATTGTTCGGCAAAAAAGACGTGAAGAAGAAGAAAGATTCTGAAAAAACGCAATCAATTGATGACAAATATGAAGTCAAAGATTTATTGGGAACGTAAGTTGCACTATTTAATATTAGCTAAGAAGTTTTGGTTAAGCATTTTTTGATGTCTTGCCATGTAAATAAAATAACCGCCAGAATGGTTCATCTTCACCGTTGACATAGTAAGCTGTCCGGTTAACGGTTAATTTTTTTGACGAAATGTAAGGCAATAATACTTAGGATAGCTAACTATTTAATAAATGATAAAATAATGATAATAACTGTGAAAGCTTGTTGCCTATACATTTGAGAACACAATACTGAGATTATACAATCTAATTCTAAGAAGTTACAGTGTATTGTTGATCCAAATGAACAGCGTATAACTAGATTTTTGTTTTCTTAGAATTTTGTTTCAAGTTGGTATGTACAATGAAATGAAAAATTCTCAAAATATGAATATGTATTTAATGAAAAAATACTGTGGTATGCTATATATTACACTAACAAATAGCCATGGTTAAACTGATTGGATTATAATAAGTTTACTATTAAACAAAAAATAGAAAAATATATGATATAAAACTACTATTATATTTGTTCAAATAAGATAGCTTGTAACGAGTAAGATGTAATCGTTAGCGTTTTTGGTAATATTTAAAGGTTATTTAACAGTGCTGCACAATTTATGTCGGGTTTTAATTTAGTTATGAATCCAATTCAAAAACAACTGTAATTGTTGATAAAACATTCATTATGCGATTGTTTACTAATTGACCATTTCATTAGTTTTTATCACAATCTTAAATTTATTATATATTAATAACTTTTTATAAGTATTTTTTATACTTTTTGTGTAATAATTAATTTGTATATTACAGCTCAAATATAGAATTTAGGACAAGTCTAGGCTTGTCCTTCGGAGAACGGAGGAGACGAAGAAAATTATCGTCTAAACATGAAATATATATAAGTCATAGAATATTATAGATTTTATTTTAAATAACATTAGAAGTATTTAGATCGATAATTTTTGGTAAAACTATCCTTTTAGTTTTTTATTAGTTCATTATTAAAAACCAAAGATAAATTTGTAATTATCTTTATATTTAATTCTATTACATAAAAATAAATCTAGAAACGTTCCTAATTCAATTTTAGACCATAATTTTTGGATTAAATTTTCATGTGTAGAATATTAATACAAACTTATGGTTGCTCTATAGTGAACAATTTTCTTATATTGAATAAACACATAAGTAATAAAACTTCAATTTAATGGGGTCATTTGAACTTAAAGTTTTCCAATTGGTAAAAAAAATAAGTAGTATTTCAGATTTTCTATATATGTATAAGAAGAAAATTTTGTGTCTATAAATAAAAAATTATCTTATGTTTTACAAAACAATATGAAATAAATAATGTGTCACTGCAATATATATAAAGTAATAATTTATTTAAAACAGATCGAATAATTCACCACGCACGTCGTTAGTTACTTAGGTTTTATGTGTATTTAAACATTAAGCGGTCAATTATATTATTGAAAAAGGAAGGCGCAAAAACCACTTTACGACTACAGTTGTAGGTCGCTCCATTATCACAGTAAACCGGACAAGGCCATTCGTTTATGCACATTATTATAAAATTTTAATTGAATTAATTGTAATACTAAAATTATGGAGCAAAATATTTTTTTAAGAAAAATAATGTATATGTATAAATATTAACACGACCCCCAGGGATTGACGGCCGATTATAGAAAGTGTACCAGAAATCGTGTGAAAAAAGAGACTCGGTACGGGATTAGAACCCACTACCCAAGGCGTCGTTGAGACAAACCTTACCACTATAACCTTGTACTTATAATTCAGACCCGATACACTTTCATTTAGGTTGATAACGTGATGTGCGACTGAGAGAAACAGTACCGTGTTAATATATATATATATATATCATGTATATTTTATTAGGTATTGGGATCATTCAGTCGATACCTTAGCACTGATGTTCAGCTGCGCTGTTAGCTGTTGGTTCCCGGATAGGTGACTATATATATATATATATATATACAGCGACACACACCTCGCTCCATCACTGGTTCCCTTAAACATAATAAAGTTGCGTCAGATAGACAGTCAGTAAAAAAATCCTGTCAAATCAAGGTAGAACCTTAAATAGTTGAAATAGTCTAAGATGATGATGTATATATTTGGTATTAAGTGTTCTTTGATAAATTTTATCGCAAATTATGATTTTTTTAATATCAAATGATGCGTCGTATTCAAAATTAATTTTTCGTTGAAATAATAGTGAATACATATCTTGATAATCTGATGAAAAAAAAATAAATCAAATTTATATAGAGAATAAGGATTATCTTAAATGAAAAATAACTCTTATCACATGTCCATATGGTTTAGAGAAACTGTTTTTGGTTTCTATAAATTTTAGTTTCTGTAACTTTCCTAAAATTACCTTTCCTATGTCAACAACTCAGTAGTAAAATATTAGCTATCATGATTTTTTTGTGAATTTTCATGTAATATTTTAATTTGAATAAATGTATATTTTTGGAATCACTCCTTTTATGAAATGCCATACTTACATATAAATTACATACAAAACGAAGGTAAATGATTGTCACTGTTATTCGAATAATCAGCATGTTATAATAGTAATTTCCCGTATTTTTCAATTAATATTATAGCGGGTGAATTTGCATATGTATAATTTCGTTTATATTTTTCGAAATTATATGGTTAGACTATTCGTCTGTTGTGCGCATTTCTACAAACATTGACGTCTTTGTGCATATCGTATTTACAGAATCCTCAAACACATTAAATCCCCACTACTATTGTATTTATCTTTCCTACCTACAATCATTTTAAAAAGGTTGCAAAAAATAATACATAAATTAAATGTGTGTATGCAAAGTTGTCGGTTGGTCACTTTTATGTCGACTGATCTATTGTGTTTTTGTATTTTGTTGATTTATCTACAATATTTTGAGTGCCACTGTTCGGTCAACATATCTAATCTGCTTCGAAAAAACATTCGAAGCAATATTGCACATGGCGTACAATAGCTGCTTATCTACGATTTCCACCGCAGTTATCGTTTAACTACAAAATAAGCAATGTTAAGTAGTAGTATTTAAAATTGTGATTGTCCTTGCTGAATTAAGTAATTATTTACCAAATGATCCCTAAATAATAGCCGTGCTAATTTTGTACGACCAACAAATCAAAAATTAGGTTAAATGCAAAAGGTATCTAAAATATAAGCATAATTAGTTGATTGAATTGAAAATTATAATAAGTTTAATTATATTTTAAATTATTCTTATTATCATATTAGTATCTAAGCAAGTAATGCATCTTATTTTTTATATATATTATGTATAAAATAAAATAAAAATCAACCAAAAAATAATATTAATTTAAGAAATTTTCTTGGTCCATTTTTTTAATTATCTTGATAACAATTTACTATCGTTTGGAACTACTTAAAATAAAATTGGTGTAAACACATAATATGTATTATTTTTACATATTGTTATTTTTTTCCTATTAGTATTGATCAATTAAAAATTAATGCTGTGTGTTATTAAAATATCAGAAAACTGGTAAAACTGGTTGTTATGTATGTGCATTGAGTTCACTGTTTATTATCCTTTCTTCAAATTTTGTTTGTTATTTGTAAATATTATCAACATTTTTAAATGAAATATTTTCGATGCACTTTAATAAATAAATTAAATATTTAAATTATTATAAACATTTTTTTAATTGTTATAATTATGATTATGGCGAATAATTTTTCATTGATTATATGTAAACGTTTGAACGATATAAAAATATGTGTTGATATAATTTTACATCATTAAATAGAAATTCATGTGTTCTAATGCCTAATGTTAGTTAATAATATGAATATCTTACTGTAAGCTTACTTTTTAATTTGTTATGCCTCTATGTATGAATGTGGAGTTTCTTTATTAAATACTTGTACTATATTCAATATAAATATTAATTTGTATGTGAATGTCATTTGCAACAATTGCGTACTGTGTGCTTGTGTGTGTTACAAAGTTCATAAAACAGCAATGTTTTTATAAAGATTTTACGTCAGTATTAATAATTACTATTTCATCTTGGTACAGACAGAAAATCTAATCAAAAAATGCTGTTTTGTTCATATTCTATTACACTATACTAAATGTATCAATTTAAAATATTAATATTCTAAGTTATTATTTTTAACTATTTATAGATTATAAATAATAGTGTAAATTATTTAAATAATTTAATAAAATATAAGTAATTTATATAAACTATGTTAAATATGTATGGATTAAAAAGAAGTATTATAATACTTATTAATTATAAAAATATTTATGTAAAACTTCATAATTTTTTATTTTTTAAAAATTTTTCTTATATAAAAGTCTTTGTTTAAGTTTAAAACTAAGATTTCGATATAATTCCAAATTTTACTGCATCTCTTAGAATTGAGCTGTGGTGGGATTTATTCGCATGAGAGCACAAATGTTATGTGAGGGTTCCTGCACCGGTTACTTCTGCTCATTTCACAGTTAAATCTCTAGTTAGGCCTGAACGACGGTTTTTGAATAACCCCCACAGTATTGGGGGTTATTCAAATAAAAAGAAAATGATAAGACTGCGGCATTATTACGGGATTGTGAGATAAAAGGAAATATTATTTGCTTCTTGATTTTAACTGAAATAAATATGGACGAAATAATGAAAATAATAATATTATTTTTTTAAATTAAATAATGCTTTATTTCGAAAAGTAACTTTACAATATTTTTGTTGTATCCCGATAAGTTTTTTTGTTGGTCATAAGTCTATATTTTTTTTATAAATTGAAATATTCGTTTTAATTTTTTGATTTTAAGTTTTAGTTAAACAATTAATTTGGTATAATATATGATGCTGTAATCCTCACTAGTCTTTTAATTAAATAACACTTAATAAAATACCAACACTGTACGATTGCTTCAGGATAAAAAAAGATCTTGGGTACTGTTTAATATAATTAAAGGACGCAAAGTAACCTTATGTCCTAAAAAGTGGCAAACCCCTATTAAATTTTTCTCGACCGAGGTGAAGACTGAGGTAATTTGTTTTAGTTGATTACAAAGGTTTCTTTAATGTTGTCACTACAACTGTTGTATAATTAATAAGCTACTAGAATCCAGTGGCCATTGTAGAAGTTGAGATCCTTTCACTATGGTTTAAATAAACCCTTACTATGTATTAAATTATTAATAAATAAGTGGTATTTTACTTTGTTAAAAAAAAAATCGTTGTTATATTCTCAAATTTATTGAGAACGTTAGAGAAATTTTTAGTATAATTTTAAGCATTAACTCTAAAATAAAATGTTAAATAGAAAAGGTTTTGCAGAATCATACGATTTTTTACAATTACTATAATTAATAGTAACAACAGTATAAAATTTTTTTAAAATTATAATAGATAATGAATAAATTCTATTTTTTTCTTATTGAATAGTATATTTATTCTTAAGTCGTATTTAATAGACATAGCAGGGTTCATTATTGATTATTATTCTTTTTACATTTTTGCGTGTATAGTTTGACCAGCGTACAGCTGTAACGTGCGCGTGCTTTAAACATTGTCATTGTATTCGACAGATAGTATACGTATTATCTACAACAGTAAGTAATTGACTATAAAAACAGCTATGGATTCGAAACAATAGTAACAATATTACATAGAGCAATTACACGGGTGTACATAGTCGTTTTAAGTCTGCAGTAGTACTTTCTCTTTCAATAATTTCAAATCGCACATGCATTTTTATGTATTTACGACGTGTACTCGGTTATATTATGCTTCTATACGACTTTTAACTTTTTAAAAATACACGAATGTTATTATTTAATTAAATACTTATTAGCATTTTTGTGCTAAAAAATGTTTAATATTAATTCGGTACGTGTTCATCTAATGTATAGTAATTTTTCAATATGTTAAAGCTGTCTAATTTTTTTCAAAATTATAGACTATTATAAAAAATTAGTCTCTCTGAACTAGAGAATTAAAAATTTCCCATGATTTCAACTTATGAATTTATTTCTATTCTATAAGAAATTTAAACAGCAAATATTTAGACTTCTAATGTAAAATATTATTTGTATTATTGATTATTTACCATTATTCATTGTTTAACAAATAAATGGCTAAAATATTAACATAAATTTCTAGTAAATATATTTTAATACAATAAAATAAAAATTGTAAAATTATACTTGTCTACCACAGTAATCAAATATGAATGCCAATCATCAGTTGTGTTTGTTAGGCAGGTTTGAGAGGGTTGTAATTCCTACAAAAACAGGTTCCCCGTGTTTCTGTAGTTATGTAACTTCCAATTTTTTAATAAAATTAAATATATATATATATATATATGGCTATACCACCGTGGGTCATCTATGTAAAGTCGTTTAAAAATATACTGCCCTTTGTAGTGTATAGATTAAATAAAACAATTTTATTACAAGAACAGTAGATTTACCTCATTTTATCCAGTAAAATATTGCATTATATTTCTTAATTTTTAATAGTTTTATTTCCATTGGCAAAAAATATTTAAAACGAAAAATTTACTTCATGAAAAATTAGTACCAAGGTTGCTGTAATTAAATACTATTACAATATTAGTGTCATAAATTGATTATTAAAAACGAATTATAATAAATTATAGTAAATTTTTTTGCCAACCTATTTTTATTATAATTATTGTTCACGTATTGAATAATTTGTTTTTTTTTTTTACGAAATATTTTTAAATAATATTGAATTACATAAATTTATTATACATGAACAGTTCTTAAATTTTTACTATACATGAAAAAACTCAATACAGTTCGGATTCATCATATTGTGGATGTGACATAGTATATTCAAGTATAGGTTAATATGATACAGTAAATAACATTATTATCATATAATTTTTCAATGCGAGTTTTTATTAAAAAATGTATTAAAAAAAAGTGAAAATATTTTAACAGAAATTTTAGAATTAAAAGAAAAATTTCTCATAGAAGATAAATCATTGAGTCATTTTTCTTTTTTTGAATGAAGCTTATAAGTTATTGTGATTAAATAAGTAATTAGGCTTATTAAATATTTAGTAAAATTTAATTTGTTATAGATTTGTAAAACGAAGACGTCCATGAACATTTTCAAAAATTAAAATTAAAAAAATGACATGAGTAGTAGATCTCCTTTAAACCTTCCTGTACTTGAGTTTTAAATTGGATTCTAATAAATACTTAAATAAGAGTTAATGTTTCTAGTATAACTTATTAAAATTTCATAAATATATGTTAAATATTTAAATAATAATATTTTAAATTAATAATATTTAAAAAATTTTTAAATTTAAAAAACAGAATATTTTTGTGATTTTTTTCAATGACTTTAATTTAATAAAAATCGGGTTTTCTTATCATATTAATTAGAAATTTAGTCCAGTGAGAGCTGAGAATTTTTATAGACAGGCAGAAGTTAAAAAAAATTTCACTAATCATAGGACATACTATTATACAATATATAATAAATATAATCTGAATAATATCAAACGAATAGTATTATATTGTTTTTTGTATCAAACCAATGATGTTTTTCAACAGCTTATACAACATTTAATATAGTCAATATAATATCATATAGTTAATATAGTCAATGATTTTTTTTAACCGGTGAATAAAATTTAAAAAAATTTATCAGTTTTGTTTTAACTTAATTTATTTTGATAAAAAAAACCATCAAATTCTGGTTTTTTTATATTTTGGAACTCATAATAACAGCGAATGGTTCCATTGCTTTGAGACTTGTATTACGTGTGCAAATTACACTATAGATGGAATGGCGTGGGTGTTCACACCCACGTAAGGCCTTAACGGAACAGAACCTATGATATTTTTTAAAGTTTATACCATCATTGTATAAGTTAAGTCATAGTGATTGACCTCTGTCTATTAGTTTGTCTGTAAATTAGAGTAATAAAGTTCTTGTCGCCCTGAAAGGTCATAGGTAATATTTAATTGTTGTGCGTGTTGGAATAGTAAATGTTTTAACATTAAGGTTATATTAAAGCAATCACGCTTATTTTTAACCCATCATAACATACAAAATATTTAAAAAATTTCAACACCCAAATTTCTTCCATTTGGTTAAGACCTTAGTGCGCACTTACTTCAGTATTCTAATTACTGCATTGATTTAATTTATAGATAATTGGAAACACATCTAAGTATATATTTTTTAGTATTATTATCGATTGGAAAAAAATCTTGTATAATATTGAAATATTTTACAGTTTCAATTTAAAAAAAAATGTAGTAATATTTTTCACTGATCATAATGTAAATTATGCCAATTGTTAAGGTTAATAAAACTAATTTTAATGGTTGATAAAATATTTGAAGGAATAGTTTCAATATACATTATTGAAGGCTCTTTTGATGTTTAAATTAATTTGAACACAATTTGTCCTGAAATCATGTCCTAAAGCGACTAGAGTTCTATTTAAAACATGTTTAAAAATTAAATGTTACTTATAGCTATTAGATATAGTTGAATAGAATACATATAATTGATTTTTTGTATCAATAATTTTGTGATTGTATTTCTTTTAATGATAAATGACTTCTTTTTTTTTTTAGATGACCTGTTAAATACTTGCATAATCTAATTAATGTTACCAATGATCATAACTTGTTAGATTTTAAAGCTATATTGTCAAAATATTAGTTATAGTTATTACTTAATGTGTAACGCTTAAAAAGTTAAATTCGTATATTTATAGGTCACGTTTTTTCTTATTTATTTATCACAAATAAAAATTCTTTTAATGAACACTTACTGTTATTATTTTAAATTATATTTAATAGTAATATTTAATATTATTTGATGATACGTTCATTAATAGACTTCTAATGCTCAATTGATTGATAGTAGGCATTAACTTATGTTGTATTTAATTTTAAAACAATAACATTGGTGTCTTACAAATAAAATCGTATAAATTTAAATTTATTAATAGAGATAGTATAATATTAAATGACTAATGCATAGAAATAAACGTTAAAATTACTATTTAGACGTATAGTTGTCATATTAATTGATATTAGAGCTTTGTGCAGTTGTCAAAGTGCTTAAAATTCTTGCATACGTTTTGCTTTTGACAATTATTACAAATTTTGTCCATTATTATGAAGTCAAGTATTTAAACACGGTAAAGCTCTTAACTAAATGAAAATGTCCGCGTTGGGTTGCATAAAATATTATGCAAATTCACCAGAATATACCACTTGTCGTTTGTTACAGTGAATACAGTCAATAGACATGAAATTAACACATATACCTTAAATTTTAACTATACATTTTGTGATTTCATCTATAAAATACAGTCATTTATCAAATCATGGAACGATGCATTTTAAACTCTTTTAATGTTTTGGATAATAATTAGTTTTTCAATATACATTTATTATTGAATAGGTAAATGCCTAAAGTTTTGTCAATAAAATGTTTGTAATTATTCGTGAAGTTATCAAAAAGCTATTTCAATATAATATGAAAAATTAAAATAACAGTTAATTAGTTATCGCATTAAAAATTTTCGATTTTTTTCAGGAATCAAAATATTTGTTATTTATTAACGGGACATTGACTAAATCGTATGGTTTTTAATATTTTTTGTAATGACCTAAAGATAAAATATTTATTAATTAAGAAATTTTAAACGAAATTAAAAGATTTTAAATTTTTGATAAGCATAACAAATTGTATATTTGTTAATGTAAGATATTTAAACTAAATATAAGTCCTATGTTTATCATTAAAATTTAATATTTTTGGATTATAAATTGTCCTATAAAAAAATCACAAACTATTAAATCGGCGTTTACGAAAAATATTTTTTCTTAAAATAACTGTAGCCTGTCGAGTGTCTGTTTTAATTTTTTGTTTCTTGCGATTAGCTATATTACAAAAAAAATTAATTTTGTAAAATCAATTCTTCGTGTTTCCGCAAATGAAACGTGATTATTTTAAGTTGAAATTATTATAACAAGTTGAATCGCATATCATAATTTAACGTTCTGAGCTATACAACGTTTTACTATTAGCTTTAACTTTTAATTGTTACTTTGATATCTCGAACAAACTGAATTTATTGTGGCTAGACGTGAAGGACTTGTTTATAGATATTTTGCCATAATATTGATTCAATAAACACGACAGTACCTAAATGAGTCAAGCAAATAATTACAGTAATTATGAATTGTATATAACATGAATTACTGTTACAATCAATCTACAATAGGTTTATTTCTATTTATGTGAAATACCACAATCATGTTTTAACTATCTTTGATTTCAAATAAGAGTAGCCAATAGAATTTGTGAATTTAAATTTATTTCTTTTTTCATGTCGTATAATTTTTAAAATATAACCTTGTTGATGGCAATTTAAGATTGCTTATTTAAGTATTCAGTTGATTGGTTTTCAGCCGCTTGCAAGAGATCGAATGCTCGACTTGTAAAACTCTTCAATGAACCATGCAGGGAGGGTTTTTTAGAGTGTTTTTTTTGTTGTTGTAGAGGGTTTCAACAAGAAGTTTCAAGTTTTTTTATTAAAAATAATATGAATATTGTTTATTGGTTAGTGATCTTATCGTAATTAAAATTATTATTTATTGTTTAATTTTCATTAAAATTTTTGTTTATAAATTTGGTTTCTATTGAATTATTGTAAATTTTAGAAGTATAATTAATGTAATATATATATATTGTTCTTTGTTATGATTATGGCGCAGTATTATTCATTAATGGGAACATTTTTCTTACTTTTTACTTTAATTACTTTTAAATTTTCTATTATAATTTTCGATGAAATATTGACTCAATATTCTATTAGAAATTAAAGATTTAAATGAAAACACTAAAATTTTTCATGAACATTTTATATGAATCATATGATAGATTTTTTTTTAATAGAATCAGTAATAATTTCGTTTAAATTTTATATGTTTTGTTACAATGATTGAAGTAATGTATTTGGTTGTCAATCTGTATTTTTATCATAAAAATGTTGAAAAACTAAAACTAGTAAAGCAAACTACTTAACTAGAAATAGAATCGTCATAATATTATAAAGAGATTTGTATTGGTGTAACAAAACTTATAATAAGTTCACAAACAATTTTGTTATAACACATCGTTCCTGTATATAAAATACTTAAGTTGGTTTGATTGGGTGCACCCAGAGAAAAACCTCGATCTATATAATAAATTCATTGTTCAATTTGATAAATATATCATTACTATTGAATCAATGATATATTTATCAATATGATATTTTTTTTTCTTGTCTTGAACAATAATTATTTATAAGAATAGTTATTTTGTTCGTATTAATAAAACATTATCATAAACCCTTGATAAAATTTCTCTTTCAATTTTGATTGAGGTTTTTCTTTGGGTGTGTGTTCATTCCATTTATATAATCAATAATTTTTTTTTTATATTTGACATTGTGTCTTTGTATTTTATTATTTATTATAAAATTTTTACCGTTTATTATCCCTAAAATAGAAAATTTGAGAAATATTTTTTTGATCGACCGGTTTTAAAGTTATGGGGTTTAAATCACGCATAGGAAAAACGGTACGCTCATTAAAAAAACATAGTCTTTTGAAAATTGACTTAGCAAGTTTTAGTTTTCATTAGAATTTTTTTTTCGATTATGTTAATTAAAAAAATACTATTTGAAAGGTAATTGAAAAATGTTTTTATGTATATCATGTCTCCAGAACGAAACCCTAATTACTACACCTATATTAAGTAAGAATTTGAAACAATATCATATAACTAATTAGGCATGCAGTACAATAGTAGTAGTATTTTGTAATATTCATTTTAAAATATAATTTCTTAAGACATTAATTTTAGAAAGGTGAATTCTTAAAGGTTAATTAGGCGAATAGTAAGTTTTTCATCAAATTCTGCTGTTTACAAATAAAATAAATTATCAACAAGGCTCTAGATCAATTTAATAATTTGTAGTTTGTGTACAATATCAAATTTGTTTCCGAGGATTTTTCTATCTAATATTTAAATGATGCAGATGTCGTGTACATAATATAGTAATTGATTGCTATAAAGTTAAATTACTATAAAATGTAGACTAAAAGTATATCAAGAATTAATTATATTATAATAAATAAACTATGACTCATCAATTTTTTAAAACATATTATCCAAAAATTGGTTTGTTATGGATAAATTTTATCACGTGAAGTAGTTACATACGTCAGTTACGTAAATTACATAATAATTGAGAATAAGAATATAATATCAATTGACGAGGTTAAAGTAATATTTTTCAGAAGTACCTTTACAAATATATTAACAAATATAGTGTAGTGGTTAAAATTTCTTTACAAGGTATTCAATCAATAAATATTTTTACGTTTTTAATTTTTCTTAAAAAAATGATAAATAATTTTTTTTTTTTCAAATCTGATGCGATTGTTTGGTTTCTTGTTATACAATAATTTAAAAAATGTATTGACAAGCTTCTAAAACTATTCTGACAGAATTATAATCATGCAAACTCATGAAGCAAAGGGCAACTAACTAACGTCCTATCTATTAGTGGGTATACATTTTTAAAATTAAATACATCAAATACAACTGTTCAAGATGTTTTAACACATTGATTTTTATCAAATACTTTTAGAATTTCATTTGTATTTAAATAATTTTAAGTTGACTACATTAAATATGATTTCTTAATGAATAATCTCGTTCTATGATACATTTTTTTAAAATAAGTATTGCTGAATATAGATAGAACTAATTAATTGATAAAAAAATACGAAAAATTGTTCGTTTATTTATTTTTAATAATACAAGTTATTGTGTAGAACCAAAAATTTTTAAAAAGTATTTTTCGTTTTTCCTTCTTATTTAATTTTATTATATCATTATAATCACATATACCATGACCCGACTACTATGTCCTACAGGCTTTGATGACGCCAAGCATGTTGCTAATTAGTAATCGACACACTATTGTGGTTTACTGTCACGTAGTCATGCATTCATTTCAAAATTTATTCTTTAATATATAATTTTACTGTTGGAACATCGACAGTAAAAAATATTTTAATGATATTATTAATGTTAATTATTTTTAATTTTTGATAGTTCCTTGATTAAAATTTCATTAAATATAAATCGGGATATTAAATTAACTACAATTATTAAGCATAAAATATAAATATTTTTCATTAAAAAAAAATATTATTAATAAAATATCGAAGCTTTTAGCGATTATGTAATTATAGCATTTTAATTAACAATAATACTTCATTTTTTTAATGTATACTTCGAAAAAAATTCTACATTTTTCTATATTTTTAATTAATTTTATATTGTGTTTGAAAATTTAAATTTGTATTTAATGTAATGTAATTAAAAGTACAACATTAACTATGAAGTATAAAAACATTTTATTATAGTCAAGTTCAGGGAAGTCGAGATGAATGTCAATAAGAGTAAGTCTTCATTTATTAGTTTTGTGCTTAGAATATTAATTAGTTACATGATTAATAATTATATTTACAAAACATATTGTTTTTTAACATCAATGTGAATCTGAGAAGTTATTGGTTTTATCATGTTATGTTTATATTCATATCTGTCCATGAAAATTCTCAGCTCTCACTGAAGCGATTTTGTTGGTTGATGCTAATGATTTATGTTACTAATGAAATGTTAACCAAGTAAACTATTGATTTTCTTTGATATGCTTTTTAGAAAAATCATGAAAAACTAAGTACAGGAAAAGTTTAAAAAAGATACCGCACCTACCAAAAAATTATTTTCAACTCAAATTTTGAAAATTAGCGGCGATGTATGAGATTTTTTAACTTATATCAAATTAATGCTCATGAAGTGTACTACAAAAAAAAAAATTGTCCTATCAGTTATTCTCTGAAAAATTGGACGTCTAAGTAAAAAATTACTTTAATTTCATTTAATCGAATAATTTTTACAGACATTTAATATTTATGTAAAATTTAACAGATTTTCATGGAAGATTTTTTTATGGTAGTAGTGTTAATCACTGTCAGATATACTATACTATATATACTTGTTTCAACTATTCTGCGTTTTCGTTGTACTGTTTTTTCTAATTAAAATAATTTAGCGTGTGAGCTTTTACGCTATCAATCTTTTTGGTTTTAAAAATTTGACGTATCATTTTTATACTGCCTTATTCATTACGTGATTTAGAAAATTAAATCCGTTTATATGATTTGCACAATATTAGTTACTTATTACTTTCGTGCATTAATTTTATTAAATGCAAGCACAGATGACTTCACACGGATATGGATTAATTAACAGTATAAATAAAAATTGACATTTTCCAACCTCTCTCATTCGTTTAATTACCCTACTTTGCATTCGAGTAATACATCTATTATATGAATGTATTCCATAATTTTTTTTAATTAACTGAGGTAAACTGTCTTTAAAATGAATGCCTTATATTTCTTATTGTTGTAATCACTTTAAGTATTATTATTGAATGAAAAATTTCTCTTATATACTATCTAATTTTTCAAAGTAAATGACGCAATTCATTTGTTCATTTATTTGAGTGTTTGTTGTTATTTAAGCCTTGTGTCTAATCAAGATTAATTACATTAAAATGGTACCAGGTCCGATTCACTTTTTATCAAAAAATTCGAAGAATTAAAATGATTTATAAAATAATGAATGAAAATACAGATAAATAAATTAAGAAATTATCGGAGAATTTCATGATTTATTTTTTCTTTTAAACCCTTTTTCATTAAAAAATTAATTTTTGATTTCTTTTAGTCACATATAATTCTTGATTTATTAGCTAATAATTATATCAATAATCGTTTTGGGTTACAATTGGCAAATAAGACTAAGTCGATTTATATCATAAATTTCAACGAATAATTACCGTTTAAAGGCGTTTATTTTAATTACAGTAAAATGATGTCACTTTATGTGACATATAAATAATGGCATTGATTTCATTGCAAATAATTATTAGTTGTCTACGATAATACATCATTTATAAAGTTTGAATACAGGTTTACATTAATAGTTAAAGTAACTTAAATGCCTTAAAGGGTTGAGGGTAAATTTCCGAAGCATGATATTTATTTGATCATTAAAATACGTGATAAGGGTACATAATGTATTGACAAAACGTATAGCACTTAAAAATAGTTTTATCAACTGCTGCATAGAAGTATTAATCAATTAACTACAATAATAAAAATTTAAATTGACTATTTATACACATGTTTTGCTAAAATTTAAATAATGAAGTTCTATTTATTGAAAAATAGTTCGGTATAAAGATGCAAACAAGGAAAAATATTTAATGAAAAAGAAAAATTATTAATGAAAGCAATAATTTTTTAAATTCATGTGTTTCTATTTTCACACGTTAAGTAAAATACGCGTTTTAAACTTTATGCTAGGTATAATGTAAGTTTCGTTTATTAACTTAATAAGTATTTATTGTTTTTTTTTAACTAATATATAATAGACCATTGGTTTATTACTATTATTTTCAGGTAAATCTGAATTATATTAAAATCGACGAATGAAGATTATCATTCAGAATGTGTTTTGTTTATAATGTATTTATAGGCTTATGCAATAATGTGCAGTGAGTGTATTTTATAGAATTTAAGTTTGACATATATTAAAATGATATAATTATGTACGAAATTAAAAGAAAATAAATTTACTATAAAAGTAAGTTATTTGACATTCTTCGGTGAAATTCTAATTTGACAATCTAATCGTCTTTTAGGAATTTAGTAATAATGTCAAATGAACAGTCGCTATTTTCCAGAGAAAAAACAGTATAAATTTTGTTTACTTAAAACATAAATAGTTTATGTTTAATTCTATTATATAGTTGACTTATCGTCGTTTAACTTATTGTGCGTTGGTCGAAAATGTTCGTGGTTATTTGCGCTTTTGTCTGTCTGCATGTGAAATTCTGTGGTTGGCAAGTTAACAAAAGCGACAGGTATTCACACTTAAAACCATCAATAAACGCCCTATTTGTATTTTGTACACAATGCCTGTAATTAGTGTATGATCCCGAATCCCTACGATTTACTTTAAATTGCCCTATTAAGGTAAATTTGATTGGTGTATGTATATATAAAACATCTTCTTCAAGAATCATTGAAATTGATCGACAAAGATTTTTCCACCTGAAAAATAATTCTTAAAAACATAAATAAATTGGCATTGCCAAAAAGACATTTAATTATGTTATCATTGAATCAGATAACAATTCTATTTATTTTTTTATAAAAGCTTAAACAAAATCCGTTATAATATAAAAGAAAGTTATTGAAATTATTATTTTTTTGTAAATAATTACGGTTTAAGTTTTAAAACTTCATAATGTAATAACCTTAATTTTTTCTATGTCAATTAGTGTATAGATGACAATTAATTTTATTATGGTGCAATTATGCATAGAGATGGTTATCTCTTATTAAATATATTTTATTATGTAGTTATCTACACAATAAAGGTGGCATAATATAATCTGAATATAAACTCAAAGACTTTAATCCAGAAAATAACTAGCCGATAAGAAATTTTGGACCACTACATCAATAATTCAATACTTCATGTTTAAAATAGTTATACTCGCGTTTCACCTCCAGTCTATATTAAAAAAACTAATAACTTCCGAAGCGCTGACCCAAAAGTTGTCATCGGATAATAATTTTCTTTATTATAAGCTAGTTAAATATTAAGTTGTAAACAGATCACCTCGTAGTATACTGGAATAGTTGTACCATATTACAATATCTTCTTTGTGCGCGTTTCATTCGCTTATAAAAAATTATTATAAAATATTTATTTGAAATAACTATTGAATATATTAAAATTATGAAGTTTGGATTTATTAATTATAGTTAAACGAAATTTGCAGTTTAACATTATAAGAAAAATTGATAATTGTTGTACATTTATGTGGTGTTTATCTGTAAGTTGAATGCTCAGAATTTAATGTACTTATTTTAGGTACAGCTGTTGTTGTTTGATCTAAAATAATATTAAGTCCAGGTTTTTCTTAGTAAACAACTATGCTATTATGCTAATTTATTATCCTAAGTGTTTCTCAAGTTTTGGGGTTTCCTAAACACGATTATTGCCCTCTCTCTCGTCAGCCCAATGAACCATATAATGCCGTGTTGTTCCTTTGGGATTATGTGTTTGCCCTTCTCTTGCCTTTTATTTTTCGAATAGGCAATTTCTGTGAAAGTTAAAATAAAATGTAAAGTTACGTGCAGTGTATAATAAATGTTATAATATTTTCCTTGAGTTTTTTGTGTAAATAATATTTATTCTTGATCCAGTATTGTGTTTATAATTATATTAAATATTGATATTTTTTTATTTTCCTTATAGTTTAAATACATTTAACTTTCAAACGCAACTTATTAATATTCAAGTTTGATACACTGTTATTAATTTGTCAGATTTTTGTACTGAAGTACTATCAAAACAATTTCTTGCATAAGTTAAATATATTTTCAAAAATATATTTGTAGAGTTACCTAATTTATTTATTAGTCACTAAAATATATTGAAAATTTGTTCTTTTTTTATTTTCATAGGTATATAGTTTTTTAAAAAGTCAACAAAAAGAGGTCATACAAACTTAAATTTATAGCTTATATACTCACTAGAGTTAATAGTAAGATGCATTCAATATTATAGTGAATAAGAATTTAGAAGGGTAAAAAATGCCCTTTATATTAATTTTAAAGATTTTCTTTATACTTTAATCAAGTTTATTATTATACGACCGCTTATATAAAGTCAAAATGTCTAAGCACTATTGTAGATATTTCTGTGTACGAAAAAGGCATTTAAAGTATTTTAGTTAATTTATTGCTTTTCCTTTACACTTATCTGAACTTTGTTTAATGAGAAAACTTCTCATTAAATTTTCAAAGTACTACTAATTTTAAATATCTATTGATCTAATAAAATTTGTTCAACCTTAGCGATCAAAGATTCTTTCAACTAAATATGCATTTTCTTATTTGGTAATTAATAATATATGCTGAATACTAAATTTCCTAAATAAGTTAACTATAAGAACAAGCTCTTTCTAAATAATACAATACTATAAAAATCTGAAATTTTTTAATGCTACTAGTCAAATTTAATTTTAAATAAAATGTTGAAAATATTAATTATCATATAAAATTATTTTAATTAAAATTTCATTTAGTTCTTTTTTTATCATTTCTTTTGATTGTCTACGCTGATTTCTCAGTTATGGATATCGTTAAGATCTGTTATCAACGAGTAAACTTTAACGTTTAAGCAACTTAATGACCGATAAGTTATCATGGCTTTAACTTCCGTCTCTAACTTTTTGTTTGTAAACCCTTTATTAACTTGACTTAAATACTTATGTGTTAACTGTTAAAATACGGTAGTAACGAAATTCTAAGAGATTTTAGTTGTATTGAAAATTCAGGTATAAATAATAAATAAACAAGCGTTTTTGTCTGTAGTAGATAGATAGATTTTTTAATTCTATGATAGAAAAAATAGTTAGTTTTATAAATGGTTAAATTAAAAATAAAAAACAATTGAATCGAAATACGATGCGTCGCCGGTTGATTATTAATTATATCAAACTGTGTACGTGTCGAAAACATCCTCGGGTTCTATGACACAGAATGGGTTTGTTGGTTGCCTTGACACTCGGCTACACGAATTCATAAGTCCATTTTGATGATATGAAATATAACCATTATTTTTTAGTTTTATTTTAAAATCCATATAAGTTATTTTAAATCTTTTTGTAAGTTGTACAAAAAGATTGTTGTTGAAAAAACATCTTATTGGTTTATCTCAAGGTTTTTACCATCTTATTGCACAATAATAGAATATGATTTATAATAATCACACCAGACTCATTCATTAATTGTTGGAATATCTCGGTGTTCTCGGACTGGGTATATGGCATGACCAAAATCGACCAGTCCATTTACTAAAAGTTATTCAAAGAATTTCTAATTTATAGCCACTGATATGAATAAAAAATTAATCTCTATATATTACAGCAATTTTATGTTAGATGATTAAACTGGTACTTTAATTTACTTTTCAGGTAAATTGTTACTAACATATATTTTTTGTAACATTTGAGCTGTTGTTCTCTGATTAACAACAATAGTCGTTATAAATTATTTTATTATTGTATTTTATGTATATTGGCCAGTTTAATATACTATAATTAAAAAAACTATAAGAGAAGTTACATTGTGTGATATGATGATATATTTATTTTAAGTTTCACATTACATTCTTATGTCGATTTTTTATTTATTCATACTAGGCCTTACAACGTGATCTCGTCATCGCATCACTGCAGTTAACTTGTAGGAACGAAAAATACTGTTGGCCTGTTTAAAATTATTTTGGTATACGTGTCAGCGCATAATCTGGACTGTGCAAACATGAACCAAAAGTTTTACTTGACTGTGATAAAAGTTTAATAAGCCTCTGGTCGTGTTGTAATGCGACCAGAGCGTCATTATGTAAACCTACATAAGCTGAAAGCTGTAAAAAATGAAAAAAACTCATTTAAGTACCGATATTATTCAATATTTTCAGTAGTCAATTTTATTATTTTCATGAGATTAATTTTTTCATCTAAATATTGAATACTCACAAATAAATTAAACATTTTTTCAAAAATAAATTTAATTTATAATAGATATTTATTAATCTAAATAATTTTATAAATACAAATAAGTGTAAAATTTAATGTTTTCTTATTGATAAGCTTCAATGCGTAGCTGAAAAGATATTTGTTTTTACTGTGATATGTTTTTTTTATTTGTCCATATAAATATACGACTCCTAGTGGACCAATAGTGTTCAAAAATACTCCAAAAGATCAGGTATCTAGTTGAAGCTAACAGTGCCATAACTTGAAAAATCCCCACAATCACTGTAATAAAGAAAAATGTATCCAAAAAATTATCATCTTTAAAAATCGACGATTTTGATTTTTTTAGATTTCCTGAATATAGAAAGAACTTATTGATAACTAGATTGATCATTACCTGCATTTTTCACATATAAATTTATTGATCAGCGAATAAAATTTAATGTCACCCTCATCTGGCCAATACTTGAGCTATATAATTTAATATGAAAAATGGAAAAAACCTATTTTTAGTGGATTATGCGTATTTTGTCGTTCGTAACATCCGGTGTACGTGCCCGTCTAATATAATTTGGTCGGGTAAACGACATGCTATTGAGAAACGCCTTTTCGAGTGTAAAAAAGTAAGACTGAGAACTACTGCTAATGTATAGTACTAATACTTATTGTCATCGGTGAACGATTTCATAATGAGTTTTGTGGTACTCAAATGAATACGTTGCCATTATTTATGGCATTATCGATTTTTTAGGCATCCTGAGAGACCAGCATTTTTTGTGGGATTACAACCAGAAAATCCTTTTGTGCAAAATAAAAATATTTTATTATTTCAAACAAAAAGAACGGCATCGACAGCTTTATAATACAATTCAGGTGAAACTAATACTTATAACCAGTCAAAATGTCAATTTAGTCAAACGTCATTAGACATAAGAGAATTTACTCTTAACCAGATGGCAGTGCAAAATTTCTTGAAATATCAAGATGTCTAGTTTTTTTGTTTCAATATTTTTTATTATTTTACGAAGAAATGAAAAGGTTTTTTTTCCGCAGTGACAATAAAAATGTCAAATGAAATCCTTTAAACTATTTTCAAATTACTTTGAAAACAATTCATTTTGAAACTTACATTCATTTTTAATAAAAATTAAACCGAAAGTCCATATCAATTTATAGAAAAACGATCGCGAGGGTGTTTCGGTCGTTTGGTAAAGGTTGTACTATACTGTAGCAAGCAATAAAACCCACCCTTTATCTGGCGTTTATAAGTTTTCCAAAAGAAGAAAATACCATGTCGACCTAGAATTTCGATATTAAATTCTATATTAAACTCATATACTACATAGAAGGTAATGTGCTATACTTATTGATCTCATGCAGAATATTATGTTTGTTTCAAAGAAAGCTGTTGAACAATAATAATTAATTGATCATATCAAAACTCTCATTATTATGGTTAGTATGTTGTCAACTTTATTAGTGTTGTACGTAAATACAAGCGAAACAAACAAGTAGCTCCAAGCATAATTATAATATGCAAATTTTACAAACATCATATACGGCTATTGCTTGTATTTTTATCATTTAATCGTTATATTATACACGAACCGATGTTAGCGATAAACATGTATAACAGTACACTAGTTATTTAATTATTAGTGTTTAATAATTATTATTAGAATCTCTGGTAAGGCAAAGAATATGGAATATTGGTCAAGAAATATAGGCATGGAATATAACCAAAAATTTTAGTTCGAAACGTGTTCTTAGTCACGTTTAGAGTGTATTATATTATAACAGTATAGTTTTAGAGTCAATAAAGCTTTAACTACAATATTATTATTGAGTATACAAAAGCTATTTCAAATTTCCAGTGGGTAAAATGATGCTTAATTGTAAAAATTAAATTATAATATTAAGTATTATATTTGATCAATGTCACTTGCTTAACCCTCTTCTACGTTTCAGATTAGTAATCAACGTAAAATAGACTGTAAATGTTTACAATAATAACTAATAAAGCGATTAGTGATGGTTTTCTTTGTTCTAAACTTTTGAACGTTAAATTCAATTATATCACCATATCGCCCAAGAACACAATACATATGTGTGCATTCTTATATTTTCATATGTATAATTTTTAATGTGTTACTGTTGAGGTATCCTAAGACTTTCTTTAACTACGTTTCATTATTATACATTATCATTTTCAGTATTTATTAGGGATATTTTCGTGTTAAGTTGTTTACACTTTACATTTGTCATAACAAATACAGATAATTGTAAAATTTACATTCATATAATAAACATTACATCCAATCAAAAAGTTCATCAACACAAATGATATATTGTATTGTTTATTAAACTCTACACGATTTCCAATTTCAAACGGTTCATTAGATAAGAATTTAAACAGTTCTATCAAAATGAAACATTTAAGAAATTTACGAGTATGAAATGAAGTATAAAATGTTTGTGTAGAACATATATTTTCTCACGATATTTAAAATTCAATAAGGTCATGATTATACGATTACTCTACATCGCAGATGACAGTACCTTCTATATTTTTATTATTTTCGGATGTCCAAATTTACTTGGCGTACACAAATTCTTATAACAACTCTATAAAGAGAGAATGAAATCTAAAACAAATGTAGAATCAACAAATATTTTTTATGTAAAAAAAAATTGTCTTTTTGTCAGTCTCGAGTATGTAATGTTGTGCTTTGTTTGGTAAGATTTTTTTATATCTTACGCGTTAAAAGCTTACACGCCTGAACTCATTGTTTGCCTCTTCCGGCATCTACCAACACTCCATTCAGTCTTCGTGTACACAAAGTAGTTTTAATTTAAACACTTGCGGAATTTACATTACAATAAGAATTATTTCATTATTGTTCGGTAAATTTTAAAAAGATCAATGAAGATTGTATACAAATTGGTATCTAGTTTGAGAGAAATTGTTTAGCCAGTTTCATCTTTTGTTTATTTTCGGAAGTAGTACTCATTTCTTATCATATTTTTGTTATTGTCATTTAATAGGCGCATTTATAATTTAATCAAAGACAATGTAATTTACCTAGGGGAAAGACCTCGAAAATATTTTTAAAAACCAATTCGATATTTATTTTGTTATGAATATCAAATCTTCAAGTATACAAAGTAATTGTCTTAAAGTTCTAATAAAAATGCATTTCATTTTGTATACTTGGACATTAAGTTGGAAATATAAACTAGCAAAAATAAAAAAATTCCGATTAATATCATTAATGTGTATGCCGTAGATTTAAGAATATATTGTGAAAATATAATATAATTTTCTAAAATGTATGCGTGTTATCTTTTCAGAAACTGTCGATTTTCTGAAATTACTTCTTGAATGAATTATATTTAGTACATGATATTAAATAAAATAGTTGCCAACAAGAATTCCTTCGTTGACGTTTCCTCGCTCAATTTATGAGCTATAATTGTGAATTCTCAATTGTAATAATAATAAATTTTAACTTTATAAGTAATAACGCTGTTACCAGTTGTTATCATTACTGCGTAATCATTTTCATGTAACTTTTGTACGGCGACAGGACGTGCCAACTACATAGGAAAAAGTTATACTCTATAGACACGAACTGTGAGCTTTCATGACGTAAAGACGTGCCTTTCGGTCTTCTCAAACCCAAGTCATTCTATTGTTGCAGTCCTAACGTGTAAGAGAAGAACATCATAATCCGTTTGTTTTGCATGGACTTAATCAATTATCATTAATTGTATCGTGTGTAATTGATGAATAACTTAAACGTTTCCTAAATGTAATTGAATTACTACTAACGCTCTCATAAAATAAATGCTGAATATTATGTGTATTATTTCTCAAGTGTTGTATCTATTCCATTTTTGTTTTTTCTTGGTTTTATGTAAAGGAGACTTATCAAGTAGTTACAGTAAAAGTATAAAAATACAAAATCGTGGTTTTAATAATAATATTCATTGTTTAACTCGTTTTATATGTTTAAACAACGGTTATATGTATATATATAAATCTTAATCTTGTGAGGTTATCTGAACCGTTTTTCTTTTCTTCTGAGTTCTCTTCTTCCCATCTCCCTCGTAATTCCTAAATTATTACATTGTAGTAGTACATGACCAGAAACTGTTGGTCAAATGTTAAGCTATATGAATAAAATATCAATGTTGCTTATGCAAGTAGGATTGGAGTTTATAAGCTAAAGAAAGAGCAATCTTGCTCGCAATTAAGATATTATTTCTTCGATAACCGGACGTTTAGAAGGAACGTTATAACTTGGGTTTTTTTTATAGTTTCAGTTATGATATTCCTTTTTGTTGACTCAAACCAGTCAAATACATTATTTTCGCGAACCATTAAAAAATCTAAACAGACGACGGCCTTTCCTACTACTCTCAAATGACTTTTCTATCTATAAGACTATTTATTTTAAGAAAATGACAATTTTAAGATTTTACATATACGGGAAGTTCCTTATAATTTTGATGACGAGTCATTTAGTCAATAACAAAAATGAAAACTTTGAAAGGGCTTTATATTAAGGACTAATTTTTACGGTGTTATAAGTTACTAAAGCTTAATCTATGTTTCAAATTTAAAAAGCTTATCTTATGAGAAATCAAATATACAGGGATTAGAAAATCCGTGCGATTTGTTGTTTCGTGTAAAAATACACGAATCTCATTAGTGAAATGTTATTGTTATTGTTGCAAGATGCGTGTAAATTATTTTTAATTGACCTATCCTAGACGATATTGTTGTTCTCTCTTACTACTTTATAAACATCTTTATGATTATACCAAATTATTTTTTAAAATAATGAAAGTTTAGCAATAACATTAAATAGTTCATTAAATTAAATATTTGCAAATAACAACTTGAATAATATTATTGTCTTTGAATTTTTCATTGAAAATATTTTTCAATTTACTATTTTATTTACGATCAGATTTTGTTCACACTTTGTGTCTTGTGTTGTTATTGTAATAGCGTTTTATTCTGGAACCTTAAAAGTTAATTTATATTTTCAAATTTCCATACTACTAGTAAAATGTCGAAGTTAGTGTCCTTATTACTTTTTATCTAAAGTTAATAGCATTATACTTGCAGGTTTTAAATATTACGCAATATAGCAAAGATGTGTTGGTATCATTACGGTGTCAGTAGTGTAATAATAATTTAGTGTTATATCGATGAAGGCGGTCTTGTAAATGTAGAGTTTACGGGGTAAATCGGGCGCCATCAATTAATTGACTACTCGTTTCGTCTGCAGCTCGAGAATTTAATTAATTAAAACGCAAAGTGTCGTGCGTGCGCATTATATGACAATGACAATACTCGATTGTATTGTACATCCGCCTAGGACGACGTCCATTTTTCTGATATTATTATCGTCTACCCTTTCTATTGTTTTTACATGCATAGACAATATTTTATTCTTTAACCATCAATTTCATTCTTAGAATTTACTTCTAAATAAAGGTTTTCATCAGTAAGGCAATCTAAAATATGCTACCGTGTACTGCCAATGTCTCCCATATTTTATCAATGACCAATAGAGTTCGGCATTTAATACTTTATCTATCTGAGAACGGAAATGCACCGAAGGGTATTCGGCTCACTGTGTTAGAAAAATATTTACCATGTCGCATCGCTATGTGTTACCGTGCAAGGAAACGACTTTTTTTGGACAAATTTAATTATTAAGAGGACAATGGAGGTCCTAATGTTATAGATCTCTAAATTTATTATAGTTATAATAATGATTATATTATTATAAATATGTTTGTGTAATTAAGTTACTCTATATAGTTATTTTTTTTTAAATGAATCAAATGTTAGAAATATTAAATTGTTAATAATCGTCACGTCTCACATTCTCAGTATTCGGCCGGACACGCGTCTGCTTTTTAGTCGTAGGTACAATAATCGCCGGCCCGGCCTGAGAATACCAACTATGCATTGGATTTTTAATGTACGTTTTAAAAAACTCCTATTACACAGTGTTGACATAAATTTTATTTTAAAAAATATCCAAGTAACAAAAAGTTATTACAATTTATGGCTTCATAGTTTTTCAAACGCGCATGTGTTTTATTTCAAGTGGATTTAGCAGTTTTAACTTTATCTGCATTAAAAAATACTAAAACTTAAAGGATTTCTAAAACATGACCATATGATAAAATTTATCCATGTACATTACGCTAACTTTTCACTGTGCATATCACATAAAATCGTCTGCTTTTCCGACCTTTATAGTCAAACTTAGTCAATCGACTACATATATACAAACTAAATGTTTTTGTGGGTCTTAATGGTTTGTTTATGAACACTCATCACGGGCGGTGAAATAATGTCGTCGGTAATATCAGTACATTTGTTTGTCTATCTGTTCAATGTATTATACGTAAAATGCACTCGATATACAAGATTCAGTGAGTGTAAGCTTTTCAAATGTTCCGTTTGAAAAAAAATCGCAATGTATCAATGCGTTTATTGTAATAACGTTCGTCGGTAAGAAAATCGTATCGGTTAGACCTTTTCTCGTCGTAAAGGCCGGTCTGTTGCATCACCGCAGAGGGTTTAAGCAGTACCCCGTTGCCGGAGCAACGGTAAGGTGTCACTTTACAAAAAGCTCGTGTGTGAAATGTATACAGAAGAAAATAATTCGATCGGGTACGTTAATAGTATACGGTTCATATGCGCTCAAATAACCGAAAGCAACGTATTGACTGAGTAGGTTGTAATTGCACTAAGTGTGTATTTTTATAAAATACTCACAATTAATTCGAATTTCGAATTTGTATTTTCTACAAAAAGAAGCTCTTGCCATAAAAAGTCCTTGAAGAGTACAATGATCAAAAATGTTCCATGGGACCACTTTCTGATCTGCATGTAATTTTTATAGGAATTGTTACCGTTCGTAACTTGCATCACTTATTACTTATCACTTCATTGAAATGATAACACATTTCGTACTAATTTTTTTTATACTGTTCATAAATAACATTTATCTACCCAAGTACGTTTTCCTCTTCTATTCTCTCCTATAGCTGAAAAATATCTTCAAAGTAAAATAAGCCTGTTTGAAGTATCGTCACGAATGTAATATTTTATTTCCACAACAGTGCGCCATATGTGTGTGCCAAGTTTAGGTACTTTATAGAAAATGTTTCCCGTTTTTCATCTTAATGCGAACTAAGTCTTGAGTGACGTCAATGAAGTTTTATAATAAATTATGAAAATACGGAATAATGATCACTATATTTACAAAATAACTATGAAATCATAATAATATAATTTTCTTGTGTATACATTTTTATAATTACATTTTATTTTTTAATTATTTAATTCAAATGAACTTTCTACAAAAAACTTATGAGGTTTACATTTGTAAATTAAATACATCGAATGAATTCGTTAAAAGTAAATGACTATAGCGTGTCCATAAAAAAATTTAACTAATTTAAATTATGTATAGAGTTGTGCTTTCGTTGCGTGTTTTTTTTTGGGATACATTCGATCGCATTTTTGAATTAACCAACAATCGAAAGCAAATGCTAAAAGTATGCATCAAGGGTTATAATCATATTATTTATTATTGTTGGCGGCTGTTAGGGATAACAGTAAAAAAAAAAAATTATATTTTTAAAGAAAAATGTAACAACAGCTTAATAAAAAAAGTGTTAAAACTACATTAGAATAGTAGTGTGGCAACGAATATTTGAGCAGTTATGACCTTTTCCAAATCTTATCGATTATTTTTAGCATTCGTTTTATTTTAAGTATTTTTGAATTTAAGGTTTTTGAATCAAATTTAATGAAATATGTTACTGTGTTTTTATTTTTAATTTAATTTCGATTCGCTATTATTAAATAAAGACCGATGGATTTCATTATATATTAATACTATAACTATCTCGAATTTATTACATTGTATAATTTATGATAATACCAGGGTTAAAAATTGAAAGGGGTGATGAAATTCTTTTTATTGATTAGATAGTTTTTTTAAACTTTGTGACCCCCTATTATTGTTTTTAATTTTTGGTAGCATTCTCATATATGGAAAAATGATTGACTGAAACAATTATATATTCCCTGGTGGGAGGTGCCACACTCTCCACGCACCCCTTGGAATGGCACTGGATAATATCCATATGCTTTTATTATATAAATGATAAATGTTGCTAAAATGAATAGAATAATATAATAAAAACTGGTAGTTGTTTAACTAAATACAGATTTTTGGCCGAAATAGTTTTGTTTTATTAAAAAATATTGTCTGGTTAAAATTTTATGGATTGCTCATGATTTGTAAAATTATAATTTAAAGCCGTAGAAATGGGATTTGTAATTTAAAAAATTATTTTCTTATTCTTAATTATTTCGTCACAGAGAGTTGATGGAGAAATTGATCGACGACCCTCTTGGTTCTTGGTGTTGTCTTTTCATCCTTGTCGTTAATTAAAAATTTTGCCTGCAACGTCCACTCTTTGTATAACAAATAAAGCTAGACATTAGATTCAAAGTTATAAATTAATATATTTACAGCCATAAGTTTGCATTAAAATTTTTCTCGTATGAAAATTATTCAACCTACAGACTGAATATTCGTTAGGTTAATATATAATTTACTAACGTGCATTAGTTAGTGCACTTACTTAATTAAGACGTATTATTATATTTATCAGGATATAAAATTAGATGTATGTGTAATATAATTAAAAATTTTGGAAAATGTAAATATATAATGTTATAACTATTATTAACATTTATACTATTTAAATACTATCGAGTTATGCTAATTTTGAATATATAACTGATCTCCAAATAAAATCACATTTACATAAATATGATTAAAATATATTAATATTCTGGTGATAAATCTAATCAATAAAGGTTACGTCAAGTGTAAAAGTAATTTCAAATGTGTTTTATGTTCCAAACTCTAAACTATAGCATAAGTAACAAAGTTTCTTTCAATGCCAGGCGGTATTTTTTCAATTTAATTTTTTTCCCTCACATAAAGTGTTTATTGAATACGTGTTCGTTAAGATCAGCAATTTCTGTTCAATACATTTTTCTATGAGAGAACTAGCGAAAGTTTCTAGAACTGCCGTATTCTTCTTAATGAAATTTTATATTTCCGTGTAATGATTTATTGGGTTTATTAGATAATTTTGATTTCTTTGAATCTTCTATTTAATATTAAAATAGAATCAATGTTATATTAATTAGATCATGTAGTTTAAAAACAAATTAAAATGATAAACGTGTTTTATACTCATTACGTAACGTAGTTTACTTATTAATTAGTGATAAACTTTATTTCTACATTTAAATCTGCTAAAAGTAATTTGATTAGGTTATTTGGCATGTGAAAAAGAGTAAAAAGCGTAAAATACATTATTTGATGTTTTCTAATTATAAAAAAAAACATTACGGTATAAATGACTTTACTGGACCTTTTTTTTTTTTTTTTTT
>NW_026099573.1:12295992-12333643 GCF_025091365.1 Daktulosphaira vitifoliae
TTTTTTTTTTTTTTTTTTTTTTGAGGGTGTGTTTTTATTTATTACGCTATAAAAAAAGACCTGCCTGTCGTTCATTCATTTCGAATTAACTCGGTTAAAAATCTTAGCTAGAATAATTACACTATTACATCGAGCAAATAAAACCTTTGTAATATACTTTTAATTAGCTATAAAATCATAGGAATTTTTCCTTCGAGAAAAAACTCATAAAATGAACAAGGTCGGTGTATTTAAAAAATAGCAATTGCAATCAAAAAGACCGGCGCAATGTTTGCAGTTAACGGTCATAGGAATAGCCAACAGTAGTGTGGCATCCACTCTGGAATCCAATTCCTGTAAAAGCGATCAGTTACTGCATTGCAGTAGTATTTTGGAATCTAGGTTACTATATTTTTTTTCTACTTATAAATCAAAATCACGCAAAAGGATCGAACAATTCACAAGTGTAGATTGCCAAAAGTAAGCGATATAAAAAATTGATTGGCGCTTTTGATTCGAAAACATTAATGTTTTTTAAAAAATTATTTAATGATGGAGAATTTCATAACGTATTTTATGTTGAATTTATGTTTTAATTCTGAATCACAGTATATACAATAAAAATAATTTGATTATTTATCACCTATGTGTATAATTTATGTTTTAAGAGCACTTGTTTATGAACTGGTATAATGTCAGTGATAGCCGTTCGACTCTCGTAGGTTTGTTGTCTGTAGCACATCACGCTAACGATAAACACATTGTGTGTGTGTCTATTACGCATTTGTTGGTGTGATATTGGCGTTTCCATGACGTATATACACAGATTATGTTCCTGTAAGTCGGGCTTTCCACTTTAAGAGCAAACTATATTACACGACGCATTACTTTTGCCCTCGGGTTTGTAATCAAATGTAAAACATGCAACTTGCAGTCAATGTGTAGTTATTTGGCTAGACGAATGCGTGACTGAAACGGTGCTGCACATAAAAAAATAGATCACGATCAAAAGCCCCTGTTGATAAATAATAATGTGTTAGCGTCACCCGTTGACACTTTCAGCCGAGTCCTTCTATAAATTTGAATTTATAATTTAATACTCCGCAGAAACGTTGGTCACTAGTTGTGGAGCAATTTGTTATTTATACGTACCAAGGAATAAATTTAAAAAATCGTATTACAGGCCAATCGTGATTATTCCGCTCAATGGGAGTGTAACATTTTGAAACCGTTCGTGAACACATTCAAATTATTGATTGTATGCCTGAGGTATTGCCGTCGATGAGCGTGAAATATTATTTCCATCACATTTACCAATTGGGCCAATGTCGGCCGCGTTGTTTTCCTGGATAAGATTGAAATAATTTATCTTAGGCGCTTAAGTTGCCTCCTTACGTTGTCAAACGAAAAAACAATAATTCGGTCACCACACACAACAACTGCTGTGTTGTGTGCAGCAGGTGCACACAACAGGAAAATGCAACTACGTTTTTTGACATTACGTTGAACATTTCATAATGAGATAACACTACAGAGAAAAAATAACATTACAAGGATTTCGTTGAAAACGTCTACGGTCCAGTTTGAATGATCCGTTCATTTTTCACTTTTATCTAACCCCTTCCATCCACTTCCACGATGAACGTGACTCGTATTTTTAAATTATTCTGTATGTGCAGGAGAGATTTAGATACCTAAAGTATTACGTTTAGAGTTATTGAACATTTTTGTCGGTATTTTTTTGGCATATCAATTGTGACTAGATTTATTATTGCATTTGTATTTTACATTGAAAAATCAGAATTTATTTGCAACAGCACTTGCACTACTATTTATAAATTTTTACATTTGGTAGTTTTATGTTCTTTTCTATAATATAACGTATAGAAAGTTATTAGGTTGATATATTGTTATACGTATAATACTTAAAATAACAATAAACATTCATTTCACAAGCTTTCATTTTTGATTTTTACAGATTTACAGACTGGATTTTTATTTATTTTATACTGATATTTATTCGTAGCTAATTATTAATCATATTCCATAAAGTCAAACATTTATTTATATTTTTTTAATCAATAAAATTCCAATATTCGCTCTTGTTAATTATTTGAGTTATGTAAATAAAATAATTCTTTATATTGATTTAATAATTTGAAATGCCCTACTAACGTTGAACTTGAATTGTTGATTATTTTTAAGGATATAAATTTGTAAAGAATATTTTCATACAGCATTTTTTTTTCGAGGGCGTATTATATAATATTACTTGAATGCACACATATTACTTCTCGGGCTTTCGCAATACACACTTCCTAGTCATCAATCAGCATGTTATGTCTAGTCTGTACACTAGACGATTGACTCAGGATATATTATTCGTCTGGTATCGTCCGATATCCACCTAAAACTGATAAAAATACAAACCAATATAGACTATGCATGACAATGTAGACAATTTTTATGGATTGTTGTATTATTTAGAATATTTACAGATATATGTTGAGTACATATATATATATTTAATAAATATCATATAAAATGTAGACTAGTTTTTCATGATGCGTATAATTTGTTTTTTTCATAGAACTTAATTCTTGTATTTTTTACTATGTGTATACGATGACATAAACGATAATAAAGACAAGCAGAGGTTTACGTGCATAATAGAGACATTTTCACTTAGACAAAGGAACCAACATGGATGAAGGTAAAGTAAACAGAACACGATGTTACTTTTCCTACACAAACGCACGTCTAAACAAAAACCACAGCTACAGTCAAGGGGTGCGGGTAACTTCCTTTGTGTTGTATATACAGGACCTTCTCTTGTTATTAGGCCACCGCTGCCAAGCAAAAGTTTAACTCTCCCTAGAGTTGTCGATCCATCAATGCGAGTGTCGCATGCTGTAAAACGTTTTCTATCTTGCCCTTCTCTTCCACTACTAGCTCGTAGCATAATAAACTTGGCCCTTCTGAACACAAAAGTGTACTCTGCATGTTTCTTTTGTGAGACTTTATTAAAGCTTCTATAGAATATTAGTAATTATTTTCTTCAAATTTCTATTCAACATATTTCAAATTCATGATGAACACGAAGCATAATAAAAAACATATATTGTTGCATTATTCTAGATATACTCAATTTTTTTTTTTTTTTTTGCTACACCGTACAAGACAATTGGATTTTATAAAAATTTCTTTCAAATTATGTTACTAATATTAACAGATTAGTATCCAGTCTATTAATTACTTTCTAATATCAACTCGGAACCAAAGAACAATAATTTTAAGTAAGGGTTTAGGTCTTAAGTTAATAAAATATTCCTTTAAAATTTAGATAATTATGTTTATTATTATACATAAATATCATTAGAGTGGCGGAAAATTATTAATCTTTCAAAATTGTTTCAAATAAGGATTCCAAAAAAACTTTGAAACATCGTTTATAGTTGTGTCTATGAATATTATATGGTATTAAGAATAACTGTTGCTTTTAGTTTGGGGCAATCCTTTTTTTATCATAACATTATATGAGAATTCAACATAGATAAGTTTTATTAAAACAACTAAATTTTAGTTTACATTTTATCAATTTTAAAAGTACACTACTAACTTGAGGTATATTTTATTTTACATATTCTAACGCTTATTTAATACATATATATATTTATTTATTTACCAATTATTATTAAATTTTATTTTTTGAAATGGAAACATATATCAAGGATAGGCACCGCATTAGGAAGTTATAATCTCACAACTTATGAGATTTGATAAATCCTTTTTGATTACAAGATAACTTTTACATCGTATATGTTGATTAAAAATACATTTAGAGATTAGATATTTTAAAACAATAATATTCATTTATACAAGAAATAAATCACATCATGATAAAATAATATAGATCTATATACTCTAACATTTGGAAGTATTTATTTTTATTGTGTTAAAGGTTAATTCAGATTATCCAATTCAATATTTAGACGTCAGAAATATTAAAACTTTTTAAACTGTATTAATATTGATCGAATAACCTTTTGTTGAACCTTTTTTTTTATTACTTGTGGCGAATGTTTAATTATATCATATTGATTTTTAATTGGTGTTTTTATGCTTGCTTTAATTTTGTTTAAAATGTTACTTGTACTCTTAATGGAAAAAAATATTCATTGCATATGAATCAATATAATGACATTTTTTTTTAGAGTTTTAAATATTTATATAATAAGAATTACTTGTGGCTAATATTATTTAAAACTAAAAAATATTTTACTTTTCATTTTTTTATATTTTAATATTTTTTAGTTTAAAATAAATATTTTAAATATTCTATGTAGTTTATCATGTCTAAGTGTTAGTTGTAAATTTCATTCGATATTGGCACATTTACTTTTTTTATTTATGAAAGCTGTTTTATTTGCATTTGATACCTAGTAATTAAATTCAAGATATTATTTTATTCGAATCATATTTAATGAAACTTTGTTTATAATTAAAATCAAATTTATCCCCAGAAAGTTTACTTTGTACTTTATAAAGTCATTTCATATAAATTTTGCAGATTATATATTAAGAGAACGATTTCTGCTCTAGGCAGTTTGTGAATTTGACATTCTGTGCATCCTGTATTTGTAGTCTTATTGCTGTGTACTAATGAGTTAAATTGTGTAAACTTATTCACAATTTACAAACGTAAATCAGTAAAATGATGTTTTAGCTTACACGCCTGACACCTTTATACTGAATGCGTATTCTCAATATTTTAAAAGATCAAAGGAAATAAATAATAATATTAATTCTTCATTTATTTTGCATTACGTACTAGTTCTATAATAAGCAATAACCTTCTTTAGTTGATTATTTAATTATATAAACCATACAAGACAGGTGGCAGCTTTTGTGAGGCTTTCATATTAACCTATTACTCCATCACGGTCATACATCAATCATAATTTACAATAGTATGTCTATATACATACACAACTGTTAATTATATAATTTAGATTTGATACAGTAATAGTGTAAGGTTAATAATAAGGCATCAGGCATAGTTCGTTGACTATTTATGAGTATAAATCCACACTTAAAATTGGGCTCAAGGTTAGGGGAAGCCCGGCTAAAGCGGATAGATTAAGTTTTGGTGCAAATTAAGTATGAAGTATTGTTTCTAATCATCTTTTAATGAGTAATAATGTTGTAAAATTATATCAAAAATTCCATTTTGAACTTGCAGTTAGTTTTATATAGTCCGTACTGTAAATTAAATCAACTATTTAAATATTAAAACTTATTAATTTTACATTAGTTCTGAGGTAAAGTGAATATTTTAACTGATCGAAATTTATTTCAACAAAATGTATCATATTTAAAGATTAAAAACCACTAAATATCAACTTTTTTATTCTTTACACGCATAAAAAACTCAATTCCTCCTCATTCTCAATTAAAATAGTTGTTACTTAAGTATTGTTTTCTTTAAAATGTACTTCAATAGTTAAGAATTCTTATCTTGAGATATAAATCATACTTATGCAAAGTCATATACTTTTTTTTTTATTAGCTTTTCATAAAAATACTTAATTGACAAAATGAATGAAAGTATAATTTATTAAAAATTTCCCTATACTTAAAGCTTATAATCAATTTATAACTCGAAAGCAAAAAAATTTTGTTTGACAAAATGTGTTTTGTTTTAAATAATAAAAATTATTTAGTTTAGTTGTTACTGTGTTTTTCATAAATTGTGATACCTATAGGATGTTAAGTAAGTAAAGAAACGGGTGCCTATTGTTCTTAATTGACCTATATCCTACTTTTTGAACATTCTGTGTATACAGTTGTTGAAAACAATAAAAACCATTTTCCTTATTAACTGAACATCCAATATTTTTAATATCACTTTAGTTTACCAATAGGTGTATATAATAACCATATATGTCCTTTTATAAATATGCATAAATAACTACTGTTATTATCTTATTGAAATGCACTCATTATTAGTCTATGTGTATGTTCAACAACTTATGGCATACGCGAATTCAAATCCCTTAGCATCCATTTATTATGTACAAACTATGAAGGTTTAAATCAAAAAAAGCAATAATAAGATGGCCCCAGTAGCTGGTCATAAGACTAGCCAAAACTCAACAACAAAACTTCCTTTTCATCGTTAGTACAGTACACTCGTAGAACTTGCAAACTTAATTTTAAATAAATTCTCCTGTAGAAAACAAACTTTTTAGATTTGTAAACTTTTGTTGTACAGAATTTTGCAATTTAAATTGTTGAAGATTTCAATAACAGACCTAACATTTGTGTATTTTAAATAATATTAGGTTAATTATTCTTAATACGCAACCATGATTTATTAGTATTTTCACAAAAAACATTTTTGGTAAAAAAGTTACTTAATAATTTAATAGACAATTCAAACTAATAAAAATAGTCCAAGATTTCCCTATAGTAAAAAATAAAATGTTTTTTTACTAATAAATACAAATTTGATTTCTGTTGATAGTAAAAGTTACAATAATGGAAAAGTTGGAAATAAAAACTTTTACTGCAAATGTTATTTGACGTTTCGGTGCTAGTTTTGACAGTAACATCGAAAATCACACTAGAAACATTTTTATATATTATATAAAAAAAAGATTAGAGTATAATGGATTTTTTTCAATGCCGTATTGATACTTTTTAAACTAAGATGGTGTAATAATTTTCAAAAGTAGATTTGTGAACATTTTATTGTATGGCATGTACTTTTTTAAATGTGACTATTTAAAAAAAGAATTGATAAAACAGATGTAAAATAAATATCTACTGCACCATTTGAAGTTAAATTTTTTTACTTTAGAGGTCATTATGTTCAAGATATACTCTCTCCTAGCATTGTTTAAGGTTTATATTACTGCTGTTAAGTATCATTAATAAAATTTTGTATCATTAGTATTGCATCTAAATTACTGTGGATTGACCCGAACTGTAATTTTTCTTAAAACTTTGAATGGTTTACAAACGGGTTCTTATAATAAATGCTGATGAAAAAGTTTTTTTCGGTTGAAAAAGTTTATGTTCAATAGCCTTTGTCAATTGAAAACTATCCTGACTAGCAATTAAAATATAATGTCTTCTAAACAAACTTGCGACGTTTAAATTATAAAATTAGTTATTAATTATTTATAAATTACTGGTAATAAATGACATTTAAAAAAATAAGACTTATCATTTTAGGTACCATGGAATAATTGCATAATTTATTTATTTTCTAAATAAACTTTTTCGACAATAAAATTTGAATATTAAGTAGCTCTAGAGCTTCTTTTTCATAAGTGATGGATTGCATGGTATGGAAAAAAATCGATCCTCAAACTTATTTTGAATTACAGAATGAAATTAAAAGTTTTACTAATTTTTGTATTTTTCTTAACATAACATTAATGAAGACATTATTTTAAATAATATTAGTTTGTTTTTGACTGGTGCGTATTTGTTTATTCACTTGAGGTTTATGTAAATTTTTGTTTCTATTATATTATCTCATCCGCGCATTATGCGCTTGTAATGAAGCAGAAAACATTTACTAGTAGGAAAAACTGAAATAAGTAGTCGAACAACGAAAACAAAGCGTCGTTAACAACTCTCTGATGCATTACATCAAGCGACCCCTATTGTACCTATACGAACGACTAAATTTTTGTTTTTGTACCAAGAAACACAGCGTGAAATTATCATTTTTATGATCTATGAATTCAAACGTATACGTTTAAATTACTGCATAAATGCATTAAGGTGTTGCTTGCATTTCCATTCTCATAGTTAATTTAATTAGCGCTTAGTTTCATTTACTTAGCGCAGTATTGGTTTTATAAAAACTATCTGTTAAAGATATATAATTAAATTACCTACCCATTCAAGTAATTAAATTATGTGTTTATGCTACAGGTTTGTCAAATAATGTATTTTAAGGGATAATTTTATAACTTTAGTTGTCAATATCAATGGTGTTGATGGCGGTAAAATAAATACAAAAAACTAGACGCATTCTTGTTCACCAATGATTAATACTTCAAAATTCTATTATTTTATAGTATTTGAAAATATTTAATTTAAATTAATTCAAATTGCAATAAAAACATTAGAAAATTTATGTACATATGACCTGTGCTGTCATGAATATTTTCAGTTGCTTAATTTGAAATAAAAAAAAATGTGCAATTCAATTCCTATGCAACACTAATGGAAATTTTGAAATTAACTTTCTCGTTACAATTGTAAGTGTAAGCTAACTTAATCTACATCGTGAAGGTAAAGGATGCTTTGTCCTAAAATCGTAGTGTTCTGGGAGAGCTAATTTTGGTGTTTTATTCCTTTTACAATAGATAACGTGATTTTATTTTATACCGCCATATTTCCAATATTTGTGATAACTCAACATGGCTCTATGTAGAGTGATAAATAGTGAGATTCCCGACTGTGTCCCGGTTTTTATTTTGAACTTTTTCGTAGCCTGATAACGTCCGTTTTTTTTATAATCTATTTTTAATGTATTGCTCGATTGCGTTGCGATTAACTTAGTTATCTCGTTATTAGCGTATTTAGACATTTTGTATGGAGATCCAGATAGCTTTTAGAACAAAGCCATAGCCCTTGTCTACATAAAGAAACAGGAATAAAATACACGCGACTAGTTACTCACGCAATAAAATAAATATTAGAGTCGAGGTTAATAAGAAAATTTTAATTTAATTGTCAAAAAAGAAAATTAAATCAAAAAGACAAAAATACGAATGTAACAAACCCATGTCTACAATGAAAGCAGACAACAAAATTAAAATAAACTATTTAAACAAAATCAAATAATATAACTACAATCACGGACGGTATTGGAACACATACGTTAATGTTAATCGGAAATTAATAAAAAAAAACACCAGGAGCGGTCTGAACACTTGCTCCTTAGCGTTGGCTAAAAAAAAAAGATGTAACGCGTGCTCTAAATGAAATAAAAAAGTGAATATAACACAGCTATTAAATAAATACATTTTAAAAAACGGTAGCACAGTAGTGTCGCGGCACAGTGGATGTTGCATAGTTGAGAATATGGATGATATCTGACATTGATTAAAATCACTATCATAAGAAACGCTTCGATGCAAATCTGTAGATAGTGTTTACAAAAGCTACATCAACTCGTATTTCCTTAATTATATCCTGATTAGTAGTTTATAGATTTAAAAGTATAATTTATGAATAAATATTTATTATAGCAATTAAATACAGAATGAAATTAATGTTTAATAATTTAATATTGTAAATTTTACGGAGAAATAATAAAAAATGATAAAGTAGAATATTTCGTCACTTCTACAACAAACGTGTATAAAAATTAAAGGGTTATAATACTTTATACAAATTTTTTTTTTTTACTTGTGAATAAATATATCTATAAAGAACTTTCATCAGAATCAAAAATATACTTTTCGATTTAGAAAAGTATATTTTTGATTCTCATGAAAACTATTCGCACTGTTTTTTAATCTGAAATTAGACTTTTTTTATCACTTCTAAGTTTTGATATTATTACTAATTATTAGAAAAATGAGTATTTATATATAAAACCAAGAATTATAACAAAAAAAAAAGTGTGAAAAATTTTTTTTCATATTTAAGTATATTACATAAGCTTTAATTTAATTTATATATAAAAGTGTCAGTATTTCCGGAACATTTCAAAAATTAAGTTAAAAAAGTTCTATTTTCTATATGCATTTGTTAGTTTTGAATCCCCCGTAGGGTATTTCATAAGTATGGTATTCCATTTCCAAAGGGAAATGGTCCTTTTTAAAAAAAGAAGTATGTCGAATGAAAGAGTTATATAAATAGTATAGTACATAAAAAATTGTATTGATCAATACATTTTTCAAAAAGTTATAGAAATATAAAGTTAAAAATGTAAAATATATAATCGAGGATTTTAACACAAAAATAACATACAGTAGTTATTTTCACCGTGAAGACAAAATGAAGTCCGAAATTTTTTTTTACATAATAAAGTATATTACATTAACTTTAATTTAAGGTATATATAAAAGTGTCAGTATTTCCAGAACACATTCGAAAGTTGAAAATGTTGTTATTTTGAATCCCCGCCCCTGTGGGTTTGTAAAGGGTCAGATTTACAAAAAAATATATAATAAATGATAGATAAATACCTCATGTATCTATAAATAAAAATTGTATTGATCCATACATTTTTCAAAAAGTTTTAAGTAAATAAATTGAAAAAAATGTCGAAAATTAGTGATTTTCAAATTTGTTATTTTGTTGGAGATTTCCCTCATTTACGTTGAACGATTGAAATTTTTTCAATTTTTGAGGGTAATGTCTTCGACTAGTTACGATTTATGATCTTTTGACGTATCGTTGAAGATAAAGGTTCGGTGGTAACAAAGTGGTAACAGACACAAAAAAAAAAATCACATCATAGTAAAATTTCTTATCTTCGTATCGAAGCTTAAAGAAAACGACACTAGGCCGAAAAGCGTTGGCTGCTTTACTTCATCATAGAGACAGCAGTGATAAATTAAAGAAACACGTGCACTCTAGCACGGTCAATGATAGAAGAAAGGATAATTACCAACACTAATCTAACGGCAATTACAAATCGATAACAACCAGTTTTTTTGGGGGTGATGAATACCGATAAGCAATTCGATTTTAATTATTTTTATTTTCTCTTGTCAGCTTATCTTGTGGTTAGCGGCAGATATAGTATAGTGAGTTGTGTAACACCGCTGTGCCAGAAAAAGGTTCTTTCGCGTATTGTCTAGCGCGATAAAAAAAAAAAAACAGATAAATAGACATAATAAAAATCAAAAACAGTACACCTTCGAATTTGTGACGTTACAGCTAATACTAAATTTGAAATCGTCGACCTTTAAAATAAAAAAAATAGAAATACAACATTTTTTGTGATAATTATTATCAACTTTATAACTACTATATTTTTTTAAATATTTTACGTAATTACTAATTATTATTTTCCAAGACTTTATAGAACTTATTTTATTTTCGTCACTTACAAACACTTGCTAATCACTTATATTATGTCCAATGTTTGCTAAGATTAAGAAAAATATACCACTGTTTGATATAACTTTTAAAATGTCACATTTGTTGCAAGTATTTAACTCTTAGAGGCAATTTCGCTGTTATACAACAATAATTAAAGGATATTGATGCATTGAGATTTTTCTTTGTATTTTTTTAATTCATTTTTTCAATCCCGGAATTTGTTTGAATATCTTGGATTGCTAAACTTTCAATAATTCAAGTTATTATCAAAAGAATTCTTTTGTTTTTAAAAACAAAATAAACTTTGTAGATATTGTTTTTATGAAACTTTTTAAGTTTTGATTCATTCTAACTAGCTTAGATTCATTCTTTTATTTATTTTTTTTATATATTAAACATGTATTTTGACGTTAATAAATTTAAACGTATATTGAACTACACAAAACTTGTCTATGTAATTTACCACATTTTTTGCTTTCTTATGATGATATTACAAAATAATTTTTGGTTTAAGTTAATTTGTTTTACTTGAATAGGGGAGAGTGTTGTAACTTATATCTTCTTATACCATAGACTTATTTTAATAACTCCTAAAATTATGCAAAAAAAAAAAATCGAGATTGTATATGAGTTCTACGTCATATTTTCGGGTTTGAATTTTTGTTTGCATAATTTTAAAAGGTTTTTAAATAAGACCAAGGTACAATACTCTTCCTTAATAAATATACAATCTTTGAAATGATTTGATCGTTAATTTCAGCAATATATTTTATTAATTTAAAATTTCATTACTTTTGTTTGAATGTTTACATTAGTTAAAGCGTATAAATCATGTTAAAATACATGTCCTAGACAGATGTGGGTTAAATCAATTATATAAATTTTTATGCAAAAGTTTACAGTGTAAAAAAATAATAAGTATTTCTCATGGGATAAATAGTATATAATATATACTTATAATATTCTAGTTATGATGTTAAAAGTTATAGAATCCATTAAAATTAAATAAAATTAATATTCATGTTCTTTAGAGAAAAATTGAATTTTAGGTGTAAAGTTGACTTTAGAATATTTTCATGATGTGAATGTAAAAATGTTTTAACAAAAACCGATATAAAACATAAGTAATCAATTTAAAACGTTTATAATATCCCATAAGATCAATGTAAATTCAAAAATTTTTAACACTGTTTGAACCCAACACTTAACGAAAATATTTATAAATTTTTATTAAGAGGTCATAACGCTGCTTATATTTTATAATGTTTATTGTTGTTCCTTTTTTTTAACGTAAGATCTTTGTTATGTACTCCATACCCGTTCATTATTAGCAACCAAAGTTAATGGTCTGCCGTAGCTATGACTAGAAAGAAGGGTACAATGGAACGACCACGTCTGCGCGCCTTTGGACATTTCCACGATAACGGCCATTTGCTATTATTATTTAGGTTACCATGGACTGTGGAGTTAATAAATCATACATCAACAGACACACTCTGCTTTATGTGTATTACGTTTTTGGGGTGGACCAAACCTTCAGTTAAAACAAAGTACGCATTGTAATTTATCTTGGCTAGCAATGTTTTATTTCCAAGGCTTCTAAGACTTTTTCATTTTTTAAAAGGATCTTTCATTTTTTACTGAGCACCTTACTTCACACCAACAAAATATTTGTAAGTTTACTAATGTTGATCATGTATATTATTCTTATGAGAATAATAAAATAATGTTGAAAACATAAAATATTATCATAAACTCCAAAAACGTAAATATTTTATTGGAAAAAAATGTTGAATCAGAGACATTATAATTCAATAAATTGGTTTTATTTTCAACAAATATTTTTTTGTTTAAATATTAATGTCAAATTTTTATAATAAACAGTTTCTGTTGTTCTATTCTAAATATTGAAAAAAGAAAAATATTTTATTGAAAAAGTATAATAGCTCACTTGCTAGGTTTTCGAATTTCACTGACCTATTGATTTGCGCCAACTCTTGTCCTATAGTCCAACAAACTTTTTAATGCCATAGTTTTTGACACAAATATACAATTTTATGTATTTTTTCTGTAAAAATAATACATTAAGATCATAAAGTATTCACTATTCTCTTTTATAGGTATCATCTGTTTGACAAAGGTATTTGAAGTAAAAAACGTATATAAATATTAAGCTTGACAGTAAAAAATACTAAATGTCTTTTTTAGATTATTAATATGTACAATTCATGCTTTACTGTAAAATGTTGGTAAAAAATCGTTTTTTTTAGATGGCATATGAAATTTTTAAATAGCTATTTTAAGTGTTTGGCTACAAAAAATATTTTTGTGCAATATAATATAAATATTTTAAGAAAAATATTTCTAGCGTTGATATGATGCTGATATTAATCATAAAAACAATTGAATATATTAGTACTTACAACAATTCTTAACTTTATAAGTTAAATTTATTAATTTTAAAAAAATTCTGTAATAATTATGTATAATATTTATTTTGATAACCAAATATCATCATCAGAACTAAACAAAAAATAGGCATTCCTTGTTTATTTTTAATATTATTTGATTTTAATTAATATTTGTGGCTAATTTTAAAATACTTTAACTAATTAATTAATTTATTAAAATCAATTTTGTTTGTTATTATAAATTATTTATATTTTATATACAAAAAAATTGCACAGTCAAGGATGTATCCTAGGGGAGGATTAGAAACTACCCCATGATGAAAATAATTGTATATTAAAGATATAATTTGGTTGGGTTATCAAACATTTTCTTATTAATATTTTCTCCCACAGTGAAAAAATTCTGAGCGCACCTCTAACCATAGTGTAACGGAATCAAATATTTGTTAAGACTACTGTATATCTACTAGTGTATCTTTGGTGTATAGTATAGTTAATTATTTCTTGTATAGTGGTCTCTTGCACATAGTAATAACTGACCAGTATCAGTCTTAATACTAAAATTGATCAGTGATATTTTTTTCGGGTTATCACTATAAATAAACCAAATAAACTATACCAGTTAATTATTTAAAAAAATAAGTAGAAAACACCAATTCTAATTACGCGGTCACGAATAAATAGGATTGCCCGCTCACGTCTAAGCTATTAATTTAATTGAAATAAGTTTTATGAGTTTTTTTAGTTTTTACTGAAGAAATTTTTTTTTATTTCCATGGAAAATCTAATTGTTTGTTGCTAGTGAAATATATCATTGTGGATTAAAAATGTATTAATACTTAAAATTAAATTTATAACTGTGTTTTTGGGAAACATTTAAAATAATTTCGCTTCTTTAAACTTCCAAATGTTTTTTACTTTTATTTGTACGATTGAAAAGTCATTAGCACCATTTAATGAGCGAGCGAATAGTAGAGCTTGATTTAATGAGTATACAATTGACTTTTTCCACCTATGTAGTGAATTTATACTCGAAAAATGAACTTTTTGACAAATCTTAGTATTTGATACTTAAAACAAGCTATACTGTGGAATTGTAATAACTACAAAAGCTTTTTAGTAACCTAAATCTACATTGAAAAGGAAAAAAACTCCTACAACTTTTTTTGATAGTACTTCTTTTTCACGTTTTATAATATTACTACTTCCATACAAAATTACAGTCAAAAATTTATTAATTCAGTTACCTACTTTAGTATTGGAATTATTAAACATCTTGTAGTAAAAATCGTGTATTGAAGAAATATATCATTTTTTATTTGTTTATTTTCGTACTTCTTAAAAGCAAATCGTGTCTCCGATTCATATAAAGATTGTGTTTGTCTATGGACGTGGTTTTAGTGTCTCACGATAGACTTTCTCTGGAATGATATCTCATAGCCCATAAATAGTTTATAGACACTGCAATGTTTTATAGTTGCTACTGAATGCGAACAATACTAGGTCACTGTCGACATGATTCAATAAGTTTTGAATTGGGTATTACTTTTTACAACTATTCAAAAATACAGAGGTAGGATAAGGTTCAAAAAAAGTCGTTTTTAAAGTGGTCGAAAAATACTCGGTTCAAAACCGACGTGAAGGGTTAGGCTTAAAAAGTAAGTGCAAAGTTGACTCGACTTAACAAATTGATTCTTTCATGAGCATTTGGCTTTGACGTGACCAGTACTTCGAATACGAGAAAAACATAATCAAATTAAACCTATTAATATGTGTTCTTTGGGGTAATCGGTCACCGTTTGATACATTTACAAATTTATCACGTAAAACAAAACGTAATTATACCAAAATCATTAAACTATATTCATCAAATTTCCTTTGTTCTCCTTTAGTACATACAGTTATTTTCATAATCATAGGAAATTACGATTGAATACATTTGGAATAAGTACATGCTTACCTAGTACTCGTATATTACTTACTTTCTTGTAAGGGATACCATTAATAATATGTTTAACGTTATGTTAAAGGAAAAGAAAAAATATTTGTATGTATTTTAAAATCAATATCTCAACTGACTTCAAACCTTGCCACATTTAATGTAGTCTCGGTTGTTGTTTCTGTAAATAAAACTATGGATCATTAGAAAAAAATGTTTTATTTGCAAGCATGCAAAATAAAACGTACAGTGTCACATACAGTTACATCTATCAAAATTCAAATCCGCCACGTTTCAATCAATCTGTTGAGATTGGAATGTTATATTTTTACTTATGATATTCTAAATATAAGTTTTATTATTACCTATTTTCAAAAATACACCGAATGTAAGTTGAACGCGCTAAAAAAAAGCTTGGCGGCAAAAACTGTAACAAAGAAATAAAAAAATAATGAGTCGTTTCCGTTTATATTTTATGTATAGCCAATGAATACAATATTGAACCACTACACACACTATACTATGTATTCAAAAAACCGTAAATTTAATAATACTTTTTCTTTCGCAACTTTGAAAGTATTCATTTTATTTTATGTTTGTTACTGCAAAATAATATAGAATTTTAACTGAAGCGTTTTGTAAAGAAGGTAGTGAAATATTATGAAAATGTTAACTGCAGAGTTAATTTAACTGTGAAAACGTAAAAATTATTACCTTTTTTTTTTTTTTGTTATTTGAACAGTAATCTTCTACTTTTGATAAATTAGGTGACGTGAGAAGCTCAAATGTCAAAAAAAGTAACTGTTGAATTTAATTTCTTTAAATATAAATTAGGCAAATTTTCAATAAAATTAACTTTTTTTGCGTCGAATTTTACTCAAAGGTTATTAAAACAGATAAACGAAAACGCAGGGTACTCTTTACATAAACAACCGTTGAATTTTGTTAACTATTTCTTCATTAATTTTGTCATATTTAAAATTAAAATAACAACTACTTGTTATTAATAGAAAATCATAATTATGGTGACAATAAATTTTCTTTTAGTACATGTTTCACCTCTGCCGAACACCAAAAATATTACAACTATCCACATTTTGCTGGCATTTTTGGTGACACACGTGTAACGAAAACTTAGTATATTATTAAAAGCAAAACCGCTTATTGCATAGTTTGTACCTCATTGCTGTACGCCGGAAGCAGAGGTGCTTATGGAATGAATGACAGAGCTTATACTTTTAGGAAATGCGGCATAGAAAGATGTCGATTTTCAAGTAATACATAAGAAATAGCAGTCGTCCGTATCTCGTTTATCCGTATTTATTCATAAATCGGATTACCACTGCCTACACTGGCATATATAACTCTGTGGACCGTGTAATGGAAATTGCAATTTTAGCGCAATTATATAATCTTTTAGTAGTTATAATAACTTAAGTATATATTTAATGTAACCAACCATTTCAAATATCGTATTATACATATTATAAATATCGTATTATAACAACTATACGACCCTCATGATGTCCACAATTTATTTTACTTGGTTTCACCAAAAAAGTAGCTAAAAGAAAAAAGTTCTTAGTAAATAAATGGAAAAATAACAAATCTATAAAAAAACTGCTTTTGTAATAGTTTTTCTATTGGTAAAACTTGTCAAGAATCAAATCATTCTCAATATAGTTCAATCATTTCAACACAGTCAAATATTGTTTACTGAAAACGTTCCACTGTGTAGTCATTGTTAAGTTTAAAGCAACTGACATTTTATGGACGTGTAAATGTTAGAAAAACTTGTGTACTGAAATAATTTTTGTCGGCACGAGCAGAATGCCTAAAGTGTCAATATACGAGAAAATAAAGAATATAATAAAGAATAATATAATATAATAAAGAATAATACCTTCAATGTACCAAGTATTAGTTTTTACCAAATCAAATCGTCTTGCGTCTTTGACCTTATTCTTTTCAATAATATACATAAAAAAATGCTTAGGTCTTATTTAGATTGCTAAAATTTCAATATTTTTATTCAATCGTCATATATTCGCGGCTTTATTATTAAAAAAGATCTCTAAAAGTATGCATGTTTATTATGACTGCTAGTAATAATAATTTTGCCTTTTGTCGTGGTTGAATGGCTAGAAAACGAAAAATGATGCACATCAATAAATTTTGAGCGTGTAATTATGTTAGGTAAATATGTATGTTATTTACAAATAATACAAGTACACTTAATCAAACATGATTTATTTAATTGTATCTATTTAGGTATTAGTTAAAATACTTATATTATATTTAAATAGGTTTGTGTTAAATTTGTAAAGCGTAATACGAGAATTATAGATTCATAATAATTAATTATTAAAGATATGTATCCTATCTGTATCAAAACCAAAGGAACGGCTAAATAATTATTTTGTAAATTCGTTCCGATCCAATTGAAATTTTAATAATTATTATTTTAACATTATGAGCTACTGTTTGAATTAGTATTATTATAATAATATATAATAATAATAATAATAATATAATAATAATAATAATATAATAATAATAATAGTAATCGAAATACTCAAAAGGTATACACAAATTATTTAGTTAAATTTCTGTGCAACTCATGAAAATTTGACAAATGACATGTAGTTAAATAAATTAAAAAGTAACTAATTAATTATACAATTATTTTATTCTTGATACATGGTATCCGTTTAGAAATAAATTCCAAAGCTACAATGTCTTTATAGAAAATTCTAATCTTAAAATATATAAAAAGTGTATGCTTGTTTTCTCATATATCAAAATATTGATATCCTTGTTAGACAATAAATTATTCATGTAAGGTACAAACTTTTTACTTATGTATAACTATATTTACGATAAATTTAATATGATTAAAATATTTTAAAAATAAAATACTTATCAAAAATTGTTATGATCAGGAAAATCAAATGTTTGATACAGAAACGTAATAGATGTATATCATAAGAAATAAGTAAAATAATTTTTTTATCAAAAATATTTATTATATAGGTTTAAACAAAATTTATTCTGTTTTACCCGAAAGACTACTTGAAAGGAACTAAAGTTCCTTTCAAGTTTTAAAAGAAAAATCAGATCAACAAATGTAGCAATGTTCAGCTTAACTTTGATATCTCTTTAGAGTAAACTGGATGAAGAGTCTTACGGAGTAAGAGTTCAATATTGAAATAAATAATTCAATTTTAAAATTATGAAAAAAATGGTTGATATATCAAATGTCGAACAATTTTAACGTGACTTAGACGTTTCAAAATCATTGAGCTAAAATTGAATACATCATAAAATTATTTTTCATACATTTTATAAAATATTTTCATACTTTAATATATATTTCACTTTTTAAGAATACTATTTTTAGTTAATAAAACTTTAATTTTTTTTATTGGATATATAATATTTTTAATAAAATAAAAATGGTACAGAAACCAAATTAAGCCAATTAAAATAAGTATTGATAAAAGCAATAATAATAAAAATATTCTAGTTCTTTTTACATCATAAATAATGTTGAAAATTAACAATAAACAAATAGAATGGAACATTACAATTTATAGAGCAAAATGCATATACATGCAAAATGTCTAAGTTTTATATAACNTTTTTTGTTTGATATTATTAGAGAAAAAATTTATTTTTGTTGATTTGTTTTTTTGTCAAAATACTATTGAGCGCGGTGATTTAAAAAAAAGTTAATTTCTAATAAATATACTAAAGTTTCTGCACATTTTTTTGTTTCTTTATACCTTTTGCACTTTAAGCTACAACCCAGAGTCATGCGATGTGTTGCACCTATTAAAGTTTTTTTTTAATTCGTTATCAACGCTTTGTCAAAATACTTTTGAGCGCTACTGTAATTAGATTATTTATCATACAAGAAATGTCAGACACAAAATTATACATAGTATATACACATATTTTTAAAGATAGGAAATGAGAAGAAAGTGAAAAGATTAGTATATGATCAATCCAATTAATATAAAGCTTATTTAAAATTGGCAAAATAATTTAAATTTACTATAATACCTCCAATACTATATTGGACTGTATATATTTTAATATGATACTCAAATATAATAATTTAGGGTGTCAATGACACCAACTAAAATATAGAAAGGGGGGTATGAGTATTACAAAACAAACGAGTGTTTTGCATATAATGGACATGTCACCAACGTCAATTGGTATCCTATAAATAAATGTAGGAGACCCATTGAGATGTTTACGATATCCACTCTGACCGCATCCGAGGAACTGTCATGTCATGAAATAGGAGAAAGAAGAAATAGAAAAAATTATAATATAGTGACCCCAAGATCAAATAAACAACAAAGTTATAAATTAAATAAGAAATTCACACTGTGAAAATAACTACATATTTAATACGTAAGAATCACGAAAAAGGATGCTTTTTATTGTAATTTTTTTATTGTTTATAAAAAAATAATAAATCTAACTTTATTATATAATTTCAAATTATTTAAAGTAACCAGTGGGTGGTACTGTTTTAAATGGGTGCTTTGTGATTTGCACTTGTGTAAATATACAAAATGGAACTAACTGTTAGCACTTTTGATACAATTAAAATTTCACTGTAATTATTTTTTTATTATTATTAAAAATGAAAAATATAGTTTTAATGTAGTCTAAGAATGCGAAAATTGTTTAAGAAAAAACTACAATAAAATGATTTAAAAATTATAAGAGTTGACAGTTAGATATTTTTCACCCTGTATTTATATATATTAAATGTACAATCTAGATGGAGCTTAAATCCAATATTGTTGTGTGATTGACATTTCACTAATAGTGCGAGTCAAGCTATGTGTATTAAACGGTTTGCGTTCTTATTCCAAATATGGTGACGGCAACGCGTCGAAAAAGATTAATGATTTCTCGAGGTAAACGAAACCGCTATTACTGTAGACATTCTTAAACCATAGCTAAAGTTCTGATAAACTAAACCAGTAAAAAGCCCACCAATCGTGTTTTGATTGAAGTAGTTCTTTATGTTGTTTACTTTGTAATGCAAAGTATGACGAATAGATATTCGTGTTCAAGGAAGTAGATTATAAGCTTCGAAATGTTTTAATTAAACAAAATCTGTTCTTCTATTTTATCCATTGTGGCAGTAAACGTTTACTTTTACAAATCAATAGTATAAATTAATATTTTTCATTATCGCGCTCTTGAAAATAAAACAATTTATTAATATTTTATCGTAAGACTTTTCTGGAAAAAATAACAAGTGACATTGTTCGTAACGATCTTTTCGTATCGTGGAAAACTTTTCTAATCATTTACACTTGTCATCATAACTTAGCCGCAAAATCCATTTGACTGTCTTACTATGGTTGAAGAGTTTTTCAAGTCCGTGTAGTTATTTGAGATATATCTTAGTTTTAGAGTGGATCTGAATAACAGTATTCATTTAAACTAGATACCTGTTGTATAGTTAATGCAATTAACTAAATTATTAAACAAAAAGTAAAATCTTTAGAGCTTATACGCGTATTATTTTAATGACATACGAGAAACTTTGATAGTTCAAGAACGATCACGTATACTTCTGTACTCAAAATCCTAATGATCTATATAAAAATGATTTTTTTTCGTTTTGAGAACCGTTAATCTTTGTCGATGTACCACAATCTGTTAATTAGCTCTTTTATGAAACTTTTTTATTATCTAATCCTGAAACTAATTCAATATTGTTATTGTTATTATTAATATTGCAATGGTTCATAATAAAAGATAAGAAAAAAAACCGATTGTAAAAATAATTTTGTTTGTCATCTCATAATAATAATTTGCACTTGGTGTAACAATTTGTAGTATTGTTCTGAGTTACATAAAATTATAAAGAGTCAGACTTTTGTTCAATATCTAGGAAACGGTCGTTAAAAATTATCATGAAATGCCCCATGGTTAAACTACGTGATTTATAATACTTAATTATCTCAGTAATGATAACATGATATTTTAATATTAGATTATGATAAAAGAAAAACAGTTTGTATTATAAATACAAATCTAAAAAATTTATTGTGAATACAGTAATGTTACTCAATAGATCTCGATTTTTATTTTCTTATATTCTATTATATTTTATTAACATGTATTAATTTTACTCACTTACAATTTTTCAAAGTAATTACGTTACCAGAATGCTTTGGCGTAGAAAATTATCTAATTGTAATTGGATCGCGCCTCTCTACTTTTTATTATCACTAATTTTAAGTATAAACAAAGTTACTTTTAATAAGTTTTTGTTTTTAGTCGTTTTAAACTAAAGTTTATAAGAACTCATTATTTAAATTTAAAATGGTGATATTTTTTATTCGTTATACTTGCAACACACAACTTTTATAGTTTGGTTACTGTCATTTCCACGAAGTAAAACTAATTATGAACAGCTAATTATGTTTACCCACGTTTTTTTTCAAATTATTTGCTTTATGAATAATTTTATCTATACTTGTTGTTTACGAATACTTAAAAATTAAATTTATTTTAATTTTTATTACGTATAAAAATTACAATTGAACATTTTTTAAATGTGATGGCAAACTACTCTACTAACTAATTTATTAATTTTTTCTTTTTCAGGTGAGTAAACTTACATTAGAAGTGCACAATCATTTTTAATCAATAATTCATTTACAAAAGACAAATAATTACGTAAGAAACATAGTCAATGATCCATATCAAACCAAATAATATTACTCTTTGTATGGTCAATTGTACACAAATTCTACTTTTAAATCCTAATGAACACAATCTTCAATTGTTTTAATCGTGAAATCATATTTAATATTATTGATTCATATCCTTTTAAATTTCCAGATTTTAAATTATTTGATATGGAAAAATAACTGTTATGTTTTTAAGTATTATATGATAAATTATTTAAACTTATTTTTAAACAATATTACGTATTTTATATTTAGACAATCAGTAAATACACACAATTCTTACCCCTGTGATGATGCTGTTCGATTACTAATTGGTTTTACAATGTTATCACTTGAGTAACTATAGACTTGTATCAAATTATAATCATTATCCTCTCGCCATTATAACATAATAAGTAATTTTTATATTTTCTTCTTGTAGATTTTGGCCTTTAATATCATTCATCCAGACAAATTTTCCGCCATCTTTTTCAGATACTCTATAATATTCTCCATTTTATAATATATTTCACCATTATAACATCTTTTTTGATCCGATTATTCCACCTTAAACGCACTCTACCCTAACAGTTTTTTCTCAATCGAATCTTCTTTAATAAATGAGTCTTATTTCCTCCAAAAATGATAAGCCCACATTAATTTTTTCGTAATTTTTGTAATCATGTCTGATATCTACAATATATGTTATTCAATTTCTCATAGTAATGTATCCCCCTTTACCCAGTATCAGAGTTGATACATGATCCATAAATTCTTCTTAGTACTTTTTGCTCAAACCCTTTAAGTTTAACTCTTGTTTTTTCCATCTTTTTCTGTGTTCACACCTTAGAACCATATAACACTAATAATCTTATAAGAATTTTTAGTTTTTTAATAAATTTTTAAGTCAAACATCCTTTCTAAACAAAAATAATATCCGTTTCCCATTTGTATTCTAGTTTCTAAACACCATAAAGTCATCTTGTATTATTATCGATCCTAGATATTTAAATTGTGTCACTCTTTTAAACTTATGACATTTTACTTCTATAAAATCTCCTGGAAGTTATGCTCTACTATTTCGTTTAATTACTACATATTGCGTTATTTGCCATTGATCTTTATACCATACTTACTTGCTATATTTGTTAATTTTCTACAATACTTTTTACAAAACTTTCTATGTTATTTTTCAATAGGTCTATGCTTGTCTTTTTGTTTGAAAGCCTATTGTTGTGTTACCCTGCGTAACTCGGTCAATCACATTTGAATCTTTTTTTTAACACTTAATTAAAGAGAACAAGGAGAGAGTGTGTCTCATTGTTTTAACCCTGTGAATACTCTAACTAATTCTGATGCTATAATCAAAATTTTAGTTTTAATCGAAGTATTCTCGAGGTTAGTCAGAGTTGTCATTACAGTTTTATAAGACTGCAGCGAGACCAGATATGAGAAGTATGGTTAAAAGTGAGTGAGATAAGAGATAAGAGTAAATAATAAAGAGATGAGAATGGCTAGATTGATGGTTTGGTCATGTTATAAGGGAAGAGGAATCGGAAGCTGCAAGAACAGGTATGGAAATGAATGTAGAAAGAAGATGAGGTAGAGAAAGGCTAAAAAAGAGATAGAGGTTAATATGTGCCTAGATGAAGTGGGAGATCAGATCAAGTAGAAGTTTAGGATAAAGGTGGCTGACCCCAAGTACCTGATATAAAGGAAGAAGAAAAAGATTCTCGAGGCTAGTCATGATCAAATTTTCTAGCTTCATTTTAAAATTAAATATATATTAGGCAAGTTTGTGGATGGAATAATAAGTTTTCTTAAAATTAATAAGCTGAATTTATAATCCTTTGTTAAAATCCCATAACCTTTAAGCTATTTAGTAGATACAAAAAATATGATTTTTTAGGCCTAATAAACCTATTCTGACAAAACACCTTTGATCTGAGGTTTTATCTTATCAAGTATAGAGTATGTTTAAATCTTATAAGTGACATTTATTATATTTACTATACTTCTATAATTACTACAGTCTTATGGGTTATTCTTCTTAAATATTGAACATATTATCGAAACGTTCCAGTCTCCTGGGAGTTTCTTCTTTTCCAAATTTGTTCTATTATGCCGTGGATTCTTGCTATGGTATCTTTATCTATCCTTTTCAGAATTTCTGTTTAATATCATCTTCTTATTGGAATTTATGGGTTTTTCGAATTTTGATCTATAGTACAATTTCCTGTTTATAAGATACTTTGAAAACGATTTAGTTTTTATATTCGTTCTTGAAAAGTCTTTAGCTGGGTAATCACGAATAAGAAATTTCTCATAATATCTGGTCCACATCTCTAATATCTTCCCTTGTTAAGTCACTAGTATCCCATCATCTTCTCTTAGAATTTTCTTTCGTTTCTTATATCCTTTTCTAGCTGTTGTTATCCTTTGATGTACTCGTGGTATATTATTTATTCTAAAATTTTATTCGGCTTCTTCCAATTATTTTTGAGCATACAATAATTTTTCAATTATTATAGTATTATTTGTTACTTTTTGGCATCGTTTATAACGTCCATATTTGTTCTAATTTATATGATTTTACAGCCTATGATCGATAAATCTCTCTGACCTAATTTTTTTCTCGCATGTCTCGTATAACCATCGTTTCTTTTATTTCTTAGGTATATCTGTAAACATTTCTGATAATAACTTTATTGAGTCTCTCAATATTTGTTAATATTTACAAATATATTTACAGCTCTAATAAATTATTTACCATCGGTAACTTATATTTCAACCTACGATACATTAGTATTTGGGCATTGATAACCCAATTTCATTTTTAGGGCATATCTGAAGTTTAATAATTAATAATCTGTATTAATCTTTTGCTCTTTGATTTTTTAAAGAATTTTTTTACATTTACCTACAGTTTTTATAGCTTATCTATTACTTTTAATAATATAGGATAGAGTAAACTTACGGTTATTTATTTAATATTCCGCCCCAAAACGCATTAAGTTAATTTATTTTTTTATTTTTTACCAATTAATTATTACAGCAAAATTCAACACACCTGACACAATATTATGTGTTCAATAATTATATGATAAACAATTTAAAAAAATGTTGTCCAATACTATGTATTTTATTTTAAAAAAATCAATAAATACGCATAACATACATATCCGACTAATGCCGGTGAATTACTAACTTATACTAACATAGATTCTTATCAACATGGTAATTGTAAAACATTGTATTCCAAGATCTTGATTAACGTTTATTTCATCAGTATAAAATAACAATACGAGTTGTAAAAAATTTGATTGATTTGTGGTGTTATGATGTATTTTATTTCTTAAGTTCATTTTGTATACAAAAATTGACCAATTTTAATTGAGATATTAAAAGATAAACAGTAAAGAATTTTTTTTTAAGAACTCAGGAATTGTATTTTTACGACATTAACTTTTTTTAATATTACGATATTTTTCATTCTCATAAAAAAACTAAAGGGCAGAAAATATTATTCTTGATCTCAGAAAATTCAATATTTTATACGTTATACATAAGTAAATATTTTCTTTATTGAGTAAAAAATAATGGAGTCTTTTGTAAAGTTCGTAGGTTTGTATAGCTGATGTAATAGTGCTCAACTCATAAGTCTCGTGAGATTTGTAATTCATAATGATTATTTCCACTTGTTTTTTAAGGATGACAACTGCGTAGTGATCTAGTATTATTTCTTAGCTCATGTTTTTGTGAATGAATGTATAGAATTAAATATAGAAATCGCTTTGGGGGAAACCTTCGAAAATGATTTACCGTATTCGTTTTGGCATTTACTTCGAAGATACGGAACTCGTAGTTTTTATGTTTGCTTTTGAATTCTGTACTGCATTTTCCTCCAATCTGTAGTTAACCCTCAGTTTATTTTTTGTTGCTGGCTACATGCCATTTTTACCTGCTCGTTCGACCGGAATCTTTTAGTGTTAGCTCGTTAATTATAATTTGTGTACATTGAAAGTCATAAAAAATATTGTCTTGTTTATACTCAAGAAAAAGTACGTTTGCATTGCTAGACCTAATTGAGTGGGCTTGTTTTATGTTCATTAACACTTAAAAAGAAATAAAGTTTTTCCAGGTTTGTATTCTGTTATTAATTTAAAGTAGTTTCTGAAAATAATTATTTTCTGATTTAAAGGCTAACAGTCCTATAAAATTGTAAAGTTTAGGTTAATGTTTGCCCTGTACATGAGTGATATGAGTTATATGCTTTTACATATATTTATAATTAAAGTTAAAGAAAGTTTTAGAGTAATATTAGTAATTTAATTTAAATTTTACTGTAAAGTCTTAAAATATTAAAACAATTACTAAGACATAATTTAAGTTTAATTATTCTAATGAGATTGACAGTTTTTTACATTTCAAGTAAACCACCTTTTATGCATTGTATTGATTTCCATAAATATATAAGTCAAATCTCAACTAATTTAATTTTGGTTTTTCGTTTCGTTTGTCAAATAGTTAGTGCTCATAGAAGTCAAAAATTATATTAAAAATAAAATTTCCAATTATTTTTGCCATCTTTGAGTTCTTTTACATAGCTCGATGATTCAAAGCGTTCTCTTAATACGTTATGCCCATATTAATGACTTTGTTGGAGTAACCCTTGGATGAGTAATTGATTATAATTAAAACTTCTACATAGATATTCTACTTATTGACTGAATAAAACTTGTTTAGACTATCAAACATATTTGCATAGGTTTTTATTATTATTGTTTTCATTTCTTTTATAAGTAAAGTGTCTATGATTCAGCGTACAACATATCTCTAAAAATTATATTTCGGTTATTTGATTTATATTATCATCATATCTTATAATAATTTAAGTAATGATATTTTTAAATATTAGACTTATTAAATTTTCATTTAATTTATATTTTATTAAAATCAATTAAAATATTTTTTTACTAACGTACGCAAAATTTATAAATAATAAATCAACAGTCAAATTTGCGTTTATACATGAAATAAATGAAAAATTATTATTTGTGTGTACGATTTTTACAACTAGTATTATTTTCCTCCGATTTAAAACCATATTCGTTCAATGGTTACATTTTATTTTTTCATCTGTTCGATTAAATATTATTACTGACCCCATTTAGATTAAACAGAATTTTTATAATAGATTTTTAAGCGTTGAAAGTTAATTTGAATAAACAATTTTTTTTGGTTTTCCTGTCCAAAGGGGTATACTTATATTAAATGGAATTTATTTACAGACTATCGTGAAACTACGGTTTGATAAAATAGACATTAAATAAAAGAGATATTGTTGCACAATGACTGTGATAAATAACATATTCTAATTGTTAAAACAATTTTATTTGTCTTTACCCTTTCTGTTTTATTGATATTAACTGAAATATTCCGTAAATTTATATACGTTTTATGTTAATTTTTCTTTTATGTTGTTGAATGAAGTACATTTTTCTAAATTTTATTATAATTTTCTATCATATAGAGGAAGAAATTTTATTTATATATTTATATTTTATAAATGATATATTATTAACTCTTTTTTTTTTATTAATAATTGAACAGCATTTAACTTGAAAGAAAATTTTTTATTTTTAGTCTTCTTTTTACATGTGTAATAACCCAAACTCGCAGTCATAAACATATTAACAAAAAAAACGTACCCTTAGTATATTAACAAGTTGTAAAATTTAAACAACAAACTTTTCGTGTTTGATCATTCAGGGTCATCAAAACTTTTAAAGTCGCCTCTTCCTGTAGAGCAGGTATTATTTGTCTCGGAACAATAATATTGGTGAAATACATTATTGCATTAGGGTGTGCCAACTTCCGCTGTTGGTGCAGTATTATTTTTTTACTTATGTATATTTGAGTTACCATACAAATCAAAAAGTAAACTAAAAAACACTAAATATTCTCGTGAAGGTTATGTTATATTCTTCTCTGGAACATTTATGAAATAAATCAATAACTCTTGTATATCTCTGACCATGCAAAAATATACTGATTCAGGAGTACATTTCATTCTTGCTTTTATTACGTTGTTTTGGTTAGTATCTGTAACGGTAGAAAAGACAAATGCTCACCTCACAAAAGTACAGCACGTCCTTTGCAATAAAAAACCCTAATTCAAGTATATAAACCGTCGTTTTCTGAATGTAAGGTTTGTAATTGGTAATCATAAGTCAATGTACCTTCGCACCTTCCTGGCACAAAAAAAGTAATAAAGAGGAAGCAATAATTAAATTAAATTTCATTAATTGGATCAAACACACGTGGACTAATAGCACAAGAATATTTCGCGTTTTAGCTCTTATATATGTGTTTATCTTATTATCGCGAATATATCTAAATAAGAAATTATCATAAGACAAGTGGCAGCAGTCAAAAATATGACACATCTGACATTAATAACACATCTAACATTGTGTTCGACGCCATAAAGCCTATTTATGCTGTTCGTTGCCTATTATAAGAATTCAAAAAATATATAGCTATGAAAGCTATAATAAAATAATTAAGTGAGCATGAAGCTCATTTACTTATTTTCATTTCTCACGTTATCATCTTTTTTTTCAGAATACACTGGTACAATATGTACCAGTGTATTATTTGTATGTTTCCCGATTTTTTCTTAACTTCTCTCACTAAGTTTAAAATTTACATTTGCTTAGATATAACACACTCTATAATTAAAAAATAATTCTATTCTTCCGTTAATTAAAAACTAATGTTTCGACACAACTGCAAATCACCAGTCGAGATTTATTGTCGCTGTCCCAGTGAATATTAAGTAAAAGTAGTTTTAACACAATAATTAAGTAATAACTAAAAAAATAATCACTTTTTATTTATCGTACTCTTAATCTGTCAATCTATTTATATATATATATACCCCCCTTTGTTATTTCTTAGTTATTACAGTTAGTAAATTTACATTTGGTTCACCATTACCGACGTTTGTCTGTCGCATTTATACAAATACACTAGTTAACAACAGATAACGTATAAGCGTTGAGTTTGAAAGCGCCCACGTTAAATAGATTTCATTTGTGTTATTCGGAAGTTGAGTCTTCATTCAGTAAATCTTTATTCCACATATTTGCTAAATTATTCACGACACGTGTATATCTGTGAAAGATGTTTAATCAATGCTATTAAGTCAAATGCTTCTTTGGTTGCCAATAATTTCGAAATGTCTCAGTAAAAATATGAAGATTTTTGAAGCCATTATAAAAAATAAAAATAACTTTTCAGTAAAACGCTTACTATTAATAATTACTAATAAATTCTGTACTGTATGTATATACGAGAACTTCGTTAGACTATGAACATTCAATTACATTATTTTCTAGTGTTACACAGTAGTATAGTAAATATAGTAAAGATAATCTCTCAATATAATACATTGTATAATATCCTATATTATACGTCTCGAAAGGAGCTATATAAATAATACTATCATTCATATTATTTTATTCAAAATTCTCAAGTTCTCAATTCCAATGCTACTCCCTTAGCTTTACATCAAAACTAATATAATTAAAAATTTATAAAAATTATTCCGAGAAAATATTTAAAAAATTTTAATTGACCTTCTGAAAATTTTAAAAAATAGCTAGCAAGCTTTTTATAAAAAATGTTCATTGAGTATTGTTTATTTTTAGTCATAAGGAATTAAATAAAACATTTTATCTTGTTATTATATTTAGTATGATAAAATAATGTTATAACCAATAGAACTATAGCAGTTAATTAAACTAGATTTTGAAAATGTACATTAAAAAGGAGAATATTTTGCTGATTTATTTTCTGACAGAATAATTTTGAAAAACTTTGAAATTTAATTTTAATGGTACTTTTTTGTAGTTCTTACATCCTCAAGTAAAATTTAATGAGGAAGTATGAGTAAAAAATATTTCTATCTTTATCAGCATTGCAACTCATCATTAACGTACATTTGATTTCATTCTGTCAAATCTCCTGAGATTTACAGAAATCTTTTACTTTAATAATTGTATACGAAATTTTCTCTATATTTCATCAAAAATTTTATTTTAATTTAAAATAAATCTAATATCTTAAATTGGTACTGTAGTATTTAAATTTTGATAATTGTTTGAAGTGTGATGAAATATTTTTATTTTATTTGACTTAACTAATACTATTAAAATAATCCCCTATTTTTTGAAAAATTTACATCATACTTATTTTTAATGATAAGTATTTAAAAAATGTTAGATATTTTTATGACGATAGTTTTTTTGAAAACCTAACCTAATATTCAAAAATAATAGAATCACCAATTAAATTTTAGTTTGAGTACTTATTATAAAATCCTATGTAAAAATAAAATAATTCAGTTAGTATATAAGTTTAAAATATAAAGTAAAATTTAAAAAATTGCTCTGATGTTATTAATAAAAGTACTTAAGTGTACATTACTTTAATCAGTGGTTTGCACCTAGTTTGAAGTTCATATATTTTAATACAAAACATCTTTGTTTCGCCAGGAAATACATAGTTTTTATTAGTTTTCATATGCTGGTAAGGTGGATTGCCTGAAAGAGGTTGCAATTTATAGAAATGAATGATGAGAACAGTGATGGGTTTTATAGGCCTTAAAAGCTGAAGAAGAAGAAAATACATATGTTAAGAAAATTCTAAATGGATTTTCAAACATGTTATCAATATAATATTTGTAAAAGCACTTGACCATACCTTTGTATATTTATCCTATAAAAGTTGTGTCATGACACATTTAGACTAATGTATTTTTTGACACGAACAGAAATATGCTATAATATTAAAATATTCTATACCAAACAGAGTTTTCTATTGTCTTTAATAATTTTTAAGTTTTCAATATTAATATTGATTTAGTATTCACTGTTATCAGCTTTGATCATTATTTATAGAGCTTTTGAAAAATAAATATTTTACTCTATTACTGTTAAAAAATAATACAGGTATTTATATTTTATTGGTTGGGTTCGAACAATTGTTGGAAAAGAATATATTTATAAATTCTATAATTTTTCATTAATACTGACTGAACTTTTTCTTGGAATCGATTGAGATGAGCGTTGATATATTATCTTTTTGCTATTTTTAGTCCGTTGATGGTGTTGTATTTTTTTGCATGCATCTAATAACTTTACGTTACGTTTGTACAATTCAAATATGTACAAAAGTTGATCTTCAGGTTTTGGTAAATTCTGTGGAAGTTTACCGTGAGCTCTCATGTATAGCACTCTGTATATGTGAAATATAGAACCGAACACCTAAATAACAAATGCAAAACTTTCGTGGAGAAAATAAAATGTGACACTTTAATCTCTCCCGAAGAAAAGTTTTTAATTTCTTCATATCCCACCATAGTAGTTTTAAAGATGTTCTAGAATTTTGAAGTATTTATGTCTTTTTCAGTCACCAGTCATAAATGCAATAGTAAAAAAAGTTCTTATATTAAATAGGTTATTTAATAAAAAAAGGTTTTTTTTTTAGAATTAGTCCAAATAAATTAATAAAATTAAAAATTGTGTAGCCTATTAATAATAACGCTTGTAAGAGACTAATTATAGAAACTCAATGAAGTTCGTATAATTTATTTATCAAAATGTTTTAGCTGTATTCGTCTTCGGTTTTAGAATATATCAAAAAATTTAAAGAATTACCATAAAAAAGATTAAATCCAATCATTTTATTTCAAATGTATCTAATATAGGCCTCAATAGCTTCATGATAGTTATTTGGCATAAGTCAAAATCAATTTTCTTTTCCACCAAATATATAATTTTTTTTTTTTCTATTGTTTATAATCTATTCAATTTGTAAGGGTAATAAATTAAAATAAAATGCTGCAGAAAGATAACGATTATTTTTTATTATCTTGAAGTATTTGTTAAAAGAGGAAATTGTTTGTTTATGATAAGGTAGCTAGACCAGTTGCTAAACACCATCGATATTACTAAAAATTTTAACTCTCTAGCATTAAAGTTAAGTGATTTTGGTAATTTGTGATGACTGAACTTATGCAATGCATGACTAAAATAGCAGAATTCAAAACACTAATTTAGCATTTAAATATAACATGAACATCAGAATTCTATTAATTTACAATATCTTCTGGATTTTTTGGACTTAAATTCAATTTAGTATGCTTGTTTTTTATTTGATATTGCTAAAAACATTAAAGTTTATGAGCAAATGAAATTATCTATTTTATATAGAGACTATAAGTCGTATAGTCTCAATTGTTATGACCAATATAAGTTTTGTTAACTGCATTATTATAATTGAACTTAGTTGATATTAAATACGTTTATAATACTATATTAAAATCTTACTATAAGATTTTCTTTTTCTTTATTTTCCTTAATTTTTTTTGCTTCTAGAATTGCTAAATCTGTTTTATCGTTTTTAATTGACTTCTTTCTTTGATTTTCTGGGAAATTATCTCTGTCATCAATGTTGTCTTGAAATTTATCTTTCTTTTTCTAATCGTAAAGAATTTTTGTATGATTAGTTAATCAATTTATCTTGACATTTTGTATTACTCGCTAAAATTCGTTGAATTGTTACATTTAGAAAACTCAACGTATGGAATTTTCCGCTGAAGATATTTTTTTCTATCTTCTCTATGTCATTAGCAGCTTTTTTTCTCAAAAAAGCCATTCCGTTAACCTTTTTTATTATATCAAATATGTTTCTATAATAAGGTTCTTGGTCGATATACATTTTAATAAATTTCTATAAAAAATTAATCAATATTATTAATGGTTAAATGGAATACTTTTTTTCAACTCTACCTCGTGTGGCTTACAATATTCTATCATTTTTTCTGATGTAAGAATTATTTCTTGTTTTTGTTCTATGCTTTGTTTTACCGATTCTAATTTTTCAGTCAACATTTTCTGTTTTATTTGCTCTTCTGCCACTCTTTTTTCGTATAAAACTAAAGTTTTTTCGTTTTCCTGTAAACAAATAATTTATTGCAACAAAACAATAAATTTTTTGTAGGCTTTATTTAGTAAATATTAAGAAGAATATAAAAATTAAATTTTATAGATAAATAAGTACAAATTATTCGTTAGCTTTCTTACTAAACATCTAAATCAATACAAACGTTAAACATAATTGCCTATTATTTAGAAACAATTAAGAAAATTCCTATAGTTATATTTATTTACGATTTTAAGACGATGCAATTTCACGTAAGGCCGAAGAGATTTAACATTTTTAATTATATTAATAACTATTACTATGATTTCTTGTCATATTGATTTTCGTACAGTAATGAACGGTATATTTTCAACCACGAACTTTTTGAAGTTATTTAATTCTACATCATATTCTTTTTTAGAATCTTTCATTTTTTCATCATGTGCTTGCTTTAATTTCATTATATCTTTAAATTGATTTTTAGCCGTTTCTAACTTAGAGGTTATTTGAAGTAAATCCGTTTCAGGACTTTTCGTCCTAAAATTTGATAAATAGTAAAATTTAAAATAATATTAGAATGACTATCGTAATTTACATAGTATTAATATCATAAAAAGCATTCTTAATCTCTCTATACATCTCATAGTCTCGTAGTGGATCAATGTCTATTATAATTGCTTGTTTTTTTGACACCATTTTAAAAAATAAGTTTGTATTAAAATTTGTATAAAAGTTTTACTTTTTTTTTCAAAGGCAATTTGTATTGAAAATTGATTTCGTTTATTCATTTAGTATGTGTAACTATAGCTAAATTGATGATAAATTTTATTAAAAATGTAATCAATTATATTACAGTTTTATAATATTTATTGTAGAAGATTAAAAAAACTATAAAATAAAAACAACTAAGTTTACTGTTTTGAACTTAGTTTTAAAATAGAATATGAAACGAATTAATAAATGTAATGCTACTTTTGAGCTTCTATTGTATAAAAAATACTGATATTAAATATTTTTCACTTGGGACTCATCAAGCGAAGAATTGAGTTTAATTAGTTCTATATTTCTTAACTGACTATTCTATTTAAATTTTAAGAACCGCCATTGACATTTACAACGGACTTTTTCTTCGTCAACAATGTTTGGGTTTCTGTTGCCATTGTCATGAGCATTGAGTTTCCGTTAGCCTGAATGTTTATTATGAAATTTAAGAGTAATACAGCTGAATTCAAGTGATAGTGAAAAGGTTCACTATCAAGAATAATGACAATTGTCGTTTCATTGTCATTTTGGTAATGTATTGTAAACTGAAAAATAATAGTAGAAAAAAAAACCCAGTAAAATGAAAGAAAAGGAAAAATTTTTGATAGCTGCCTCTTCTTAAATAGTAAAAACAAGAGGTATTCTGAAATGAAATGGGGATGGGTGACTAAACAATATGAAATATGACCGAGGAAAACTGTTCGAAATGAATAAGACGCAATTTACCAAGCAATTACCATGGCTTTCAATGTTGTGGAGAGGTGTTTTTTGCTGAAATTATAGTAGCTGTTGCGGCTCTTCTTTATTATTTATAGTAATGACGTTAAGTCCTTTTTCGTAGTACCATGACGTTATACATATCCCTACTTGAGACTGTTAGAAAAGTAAATTTTAAGAGCGTGGGGGTGTACATATTTTAAATGGTTGAGAGTTCATTTTAATATTTATTACATTATTACTGTCGTTACAATAATTATATTTATTTTCCTGTTTTCAACAATGGAAATTTAAATTGATTTAACTTAAAAGTAATTCATCTAAATTTATAATTTTTTTTTTTTAACTCTTTTCGGCATTCTTCCTATTTGAATGAAATTTATTTCATTGTTTCTAATAACTTCTCTATTTTTGAACACAATTAATTTGATATTATAACTAAAATATATTATTAACAATTATCATAATGCAGTCTTTGGATAAGGTCTAAAATAAAAATAAGTTAAAACAAAACACATAAATGAATTTTTATCTTATTTATCTTAAAGATAAACTATAAAATTTCATGGCTCAAGTGTCTGACGTTTAGTTCATACATTTTATAACTATTTAGCGAATGTTGTTTAAATATTTCATAAAATATTATAGTGAAAACTGTCGCTCTTTGTTTTAACCACATACACAAGGAATAGGTGGTTATAAAGTAAACTATTTCAATACGGCTTTGGTTTCCTTTGAGTTTGCTCGTTTAACAACTGCGAAAAGAAAAAATTAAATAAAAAACACAAATTTCACATTCACGGAGTTGAATTTAAATTTTCTTCATACTAAAATATATATTTCTGTAGTAATAAATATACAGATAATAATCTAAACTTCTAGAAGACTAATCCTAGTATCTATTATTTATTTTTAATTTTTTAATTTTTTATTAAAAAGCCAATTCATATATAAATACTGAATACTGAGAGTATTAGGTCCTCTCCATTTATTCAGTATTAATTGTAACGAATAATCTTTAAAATAAAATTAGTATTTCACCATACATAATTTGATTGGCAGATTTTTAATAATTTTTCATCAATAAAGAAGAGCATTAAATAGCCTTCTAAATTGATACAATCAATTTTGGTTTATCAATTTTGAGTCATTTCAAATTGTAATTTAGATTTTAAATTAGCTATATTCCATTTTTTGGTAATTAAAGAATAATCTTAATATTTGATCTAAAGATTCCATTATTTTTGTTGTATAAACTGTTACTATAAACACGTTTACAATATCACAGAAAAAATGTATTTATTAAATTTATACTAGCAGCTAATGCACTGACCTGGATTTTAGTCAGATGATTATTTAATAGAGACCAAGAGACGATGCGCTTCCCTAAAGTGTTGTTTATTAAAAAAATGAATATTAAAAAACTACAGAATAACACTCATTGCACACCTTGTAAATGTTAAAAGATATGCTTTCAATAAAATGGAAAAATCTTCATTTTATTTTTATACTTTAGTTTATTTACCATTAAAACCACGATTAGCTCATGTATTTTACAAACTTTATCTACATTTTTTTCAGTATGCAATACGGGTGTATAATAATATTCAAATTGAAAAGACATTTAATTTTAAATAACCATTCATAGTATTGAAGTTAAAATGAAAAAATAAAACAGAACAGCCATAATACAGTATATACATGCAAAGTGTTGTTAAAAGCTAAAGAATACTGTAAAAAAATTTGTCTTCGACTTTTATGTTATGAAACATCAAATGCAGAAATATACTATTATTATTCTTTCTCAAATATTGCTTTACGAAAAATTCAAAATAAACAATTTCATAGAAAGACTGTATGTAGAGCTAACAGCGATTACTGGTTCATATTGGTTTAAATCCTGAGGATTGGATCCTCTGGCAATTGAGTAATAAAGCTATCGTTTTCTCTTTGATAGTTATCAATTGTCAATGTTGTTGATGTTTAAGAATAATTAATCAAATCATAGTATATTGAATGTTGAAGGAAGATGAGGTAGAGGAATACCAAAAAAGAGATGGAAGAATGTAATTGAATGTGATAAGAGGACGGCTGATGTGAGCGTAGATGATGTGGGTGATCGTGTCAAGTGGAAGTTTAGGATGGGGTGGCCGACCTCAAGTAGTTGGGATTAAGGTGAAGAAAATGAAGAAGAATCAAATTAAAATATAGTTTTTTTATGGAGATGTTACCTATGAATTTTGTTTGATCATTTAAATAAAAGAAAAACTATAATTTTTTTCTTATTAAATAAAAATAATGTTATGTTTATCCCTTAGAGTTCGGCTTGACCTAGTGCGTAGAAAAGTATATTTTGGCGCACGGGATTCCGGATTCGATCCCCAGGGTGCCAACGAGATTTTTCTTGTGATTTTCCCATGGATGGTGTCTGGTCTCGGGTGCAAGTAATACCCGTCCTTTCCATCATTGACCTAGCCAAGAACCTACTTTGACTCCGTAAAATGTGAATGACAACCCTCTGTAGCATGTTAAGTTCGGGAAATAGATGGATGTAAAACTTTATTCTTTAGAGGATTAAAAAAATAGATTAAAAGGCCAAAAGAAAAGGCATACGAAAAAAATTATATTTCATTTCTATATACATGAAGTCTATTTAATATTTAATAATTACGTTACTTTTCAATTATTTATTTAATATTCTTTAATACTTTTCAATTGAAATTGAAATACTAAGTTAAATGTTTATACAATATCATAAAATACATTTTAAGTGACATGTTATATAAATCTAACAATTAATTACAATATTTTTTTCTTTAATCTGTTCCAAATAATAACCCAAATGTGTTTATATATAATGACACCTTTTTGGTTAGTAAAATCTATTAAAATGTTCAACTTTTTATAAAATATACTATCAAAACTTTTAAAATCATATATAAGAAAGAATCGTTTAAAAAAATTAATCAATTTTTAGAGTGTGAATCAATTATTGTATATTGAGTAGTATATATTCTAAAAATAATTGTTGTTATGTCTGTTTTTTTTTTTTTTTT
>NW_026099573.1:12333949-12372180 GCF_025091365.1 Daktulosphaira vitifoliae
TTTCAATGATACGTCAAAAGATCACAAATCGTATCTAGTCGAAGACATTACCCTTAAAAATTGAAAAAAATTCCCTCGTTCCCCGTAAATGGGGGAAACCTCCAAAAAAATTACAAATTTAAAAATCGCTAATTTTCGAAATTTTTTCAATTTTTTTTACTTAAAAGTGCCATAACTTTTTCAAAAATGAACATATCAATATAATTCTTTTTTATATAAATGTGTAATATCATTACCTTTCGTTTGATATATTTTTTTCATAAATTTAACCCATTACCTGCCCACAGGGGGGGATTTAAAATGACCACTTTTTCAAAAAAAATTAACTTTTTCAACTTAACTTTTGAAAATGTTCCGGAAGGTCTGACACTTTTATATATATCTTAAATTAAAGCTAATGTAATATTCTTTATTATGCAAAAAAAAAATTTCGGACTTTATTTTATCTTCACGGTGTAAATGGCTACCAAATGCTATTATTGTGTGAAAATTCTCGATTTTATTTTTTACATTTTTAACTTTATAATGCTATGACATATTGAAAAGTGTATGGATCAACATTATTTTTTTATGAGAAATAATATTTTTTAATAATCCCTTTTTCATTCGACATACTTTATCTTAATTAGGATATTAATAATGAACTAGCAGATCATGTAGCTTTTGGAATAGTCCACCAAATTTTTAAAATAAAACAGTATCTAAAGATTTGCATCGAAGCGTTTTTTTTTGATAGTGATTTTAATCACTGTCAGATATTATTATACTTGATCCATCTATACCACGTCACCACTGTGCTGCGACCCCCCTGTGCTGGGTTGTTTAACATTATAATTCTATAACTTATTGAAAAGTGTATGGATCGACACAATTTTTTATATTAAGGTTTTATTTACTACTCCGATTAAAGTAATTATTTTTTTTTTACAGGGGTGCATTTTCTGAGGTCAGATTGGCCGTAAGTAAAGAACGACCTAATGAAATGTATGCAGTAAAAATAATCGACAAAAAAGCGCTCAAAGGAAAAGAAGACTCATTGGATAATGAAATAAAAGTTCTTCGGAGGTAACAAAATTAGTCAAGGAGTATTTAATTTAATGATCAAATTCATTGATGCGTAAAATTATATGTGTAAAATTTAAATAAATATACTGTGATGATATGACATCCAATAACTTTTGATCCAATAATTATTTCGCTGTAATTTTTTTAAACAACTTTTGCATATTTAAATTGTGTTATAGTATTAATTTATGCATATTTTAGCTTCGATGCGAAGCTAAGAAGGTATTAATTTTACTATGATGTGTTTACTTTTATTTTATTATTTGTCTCTATTAAAAAAAAAATACTTTTTTTTTTTTTGAAATTTCAAAATAGTTATAAAATACATTCTAAATAGGTGAAATAGTATAATATCATTTTTTTTTAAACTTTAGGGTAAGTACTTATTGAGTTACAAGCATATTAATACACAGAATGCGTATGTAGCATAGACGGAATGCATTACACTAGTTGAAGCTATATAAATATTTTTTGTTTATTAGAGAAAAATAATAATAAAAATGCCTTCAACGTTATCTAAAATTGTAAATATTATTAAAAAAAAAAAAGAAGTACAAAATATTTTCTAGGTCGAAAATTATTAAAGATCATAATATGGTGGGACTCTGTATATAAATTTAAGCTTTTTATGTATCTTTTTAGTATTAGCTCGTCTTGATTAACATTTTGTTTAGTATTTTCTTCACTTTATAAACAAAAGAGACTAAAATTATATTTTATAATCTATGAAAAAAATACATTTACTAATTAATGCAAATGTTTACATTAATCATGTTTAAAGTAATAACTACATTATGCCAAAATGTAAACAAACATTATGTTAAGTTGTAAAGTGTCTATCTTTATAGCTTTTAATTTTAATACATAACAAAATAAATTACTTTTTGTAACAATTTTAAATTACGACCGTCTTGAGTAATGATCTAATAGATATTAACTATGTTTTCCAAGAGAATTTAAGAGCGTCTTTTTAGTAAAGTTTAATAGTCTCATACTTACTGTGAGTCGTCTATTGTATGCTGTACATACAATCGAGTGTGCCATTTATATAATATCTTTACAAGTATAGTTTTGCTTCATTAAAGTTTTTAAAAAATTGTCCGACTTATCAAAGATAAAGTAGTGAAAACTTTGTCGAATCGTAATATTTTATACGCAATGTTCAAGCAAATATGGTAAATACAGATCGATCAATTAATTTTTAATAAAATAATGTTTAATTTATTATGACTTTCAAATCATAACTATTTGCCATAATTTCTCTTCACTCTTCACTACATTTAGGTTTAAATCGTGTTTTTCGTTATAATTACATTGACAAAAAAGAGTAATCATTTAAATTTTATGTAGTATACATACTTTAATATTAAAAATAATTAATTCTTTTATTTTCATTTTTTAATAAGTACAGCGTCTTTAAACTCTTTAAAAATTTAGAAAATTACATAAAGTTTTACACAGTTCATTTTTCCTTTTATTAAATGATTAAAAATAAAATATGAATTTTATACTTTTAAGTTACAATAATCACTAATCCAAAATGTCTTCACATTACACGAATCGAATTTGCTATTCAATATAACAAATTTAAAACTTTATAAATTATAAATGAAATAATTATTTTTTGTAATTAAATAACATAATATAGAGAACATTGATGTAAAAATTATTCTCGACATTTTATAATTATTTAAGGAAGTAATAATAAATTAATTTTACTTTAAAGAAATCCCTCTAACATTAGTCATTTAATCCATTTATTATCACATGTTTTTCCTAGACAATATGTTTTTTAAGTACTTTCTTGGTAATTTATTTATAGGGGAAACTCTAAAAACAAAAGGGTTTGCTTGCACAATGTCGTGTGATTAATATAAATTATATCAAAGGTATACGCTTGTTGGATAAATTCAAAAGTGTATGAGATATACATATCAAAAGTTCTGTGTGGATTATAAACATAAAGATAAATATTTTAAAAGCTCATTTTTGGCCTTAAAATGTTTCAACTAACAAGCCGTAGAAACTTAAAGAAAGTGCAATAATAGCTATTAATAATCGTAAACTTTGTAGATAGATCTTCTAATCAACAAATTTATTTTATTTAATTTTAAAAAGGGTCAAAATATTATAGTGGGTCTTTATTTCATTAAAAAATTGAATCTTTATTATAATGAGGGCTCAATTCGTCTTCTTCGTGTTTATTCTTGTGATTGAGTACTGTGATTTCAATAATTTTGACGTAGTTTTATAATTAGTTTAATAAAAATATAATATACTAAACAATACACATATATATTCCTATTTAATAAAAATTAAAGTATTTATTTGAAAAAGGGCACAATTTTTATCACTTTTAAATAATTAATAGGACCTAGCTTTTATAAAAAAAATTAAATAACAGTAAATTATCCAGTAAAGTAGAGTAGAAATATTATTTAGATTATTATTGATTAATATTTAAGAGTGATTAAAATCACTATCGTTAAACGCTTCCATGCATATTTAAAACATATTTACCAAATATTACCTTGTTTTTAACATTAAAGTTTGATTACTCATAGAAGTCACTATTAAGTTTTTGTTTTTTAATCATATATTAAATCCAACATTAAAAAAGCTTTAATTTTAAATAATTTATAATGATGTAAGCATTTTTTACTATGTCAAATATTACAAAATCAAAATGTTTGACCAAAAATTATATGATTTTCGGCTTTAACATGCAAGAACTCCTAGTAATTAAGATTTCATTTCATTATTTTTTTCATCATAGGTAATTTTTATTAACTTGAATAAAGTGTAAGATTTAAGAATACAGGTTTTTTGAAATATTATCAAATTTGAAAATAAAAAAATATTTGATGATTATATAATTAAATAATTATATTTTAATCTGTGCATTATTCAAATAGTTCGAACCATTTAAATATAACTATAATATCTAACGAAAATAACAGGATTTTTTACTTTAATTTCCGATAATTCTTAAAAATAAAAATTTCGAATAGTGTTTCTATTTCATTCTTAAATTAGATAAATTGTTTAAAATATTTTAAAAAACTAAAAAGAAAAAATTTTGATATGATTTTTGAGTCCCTAGAAAACATTGGTTATTGATATAATTTTAAAAAAAAGTATGTCTTCAGTAATGTTTGAAGGTTTTCAGTATGAATGTCACAATAATCTGTGCAGTTTCAAAAATTTTATCCAATGTAAAATAAAAGCTAAAAAAATCAACATTGACTGTTTCATGAAAACAATATACTTTGGAACATTTCTCTTTATTACCTGGGACTTTTTCAAAATTTCAACTATGATAGCTTATACTAGATACGTTTTGTGATTTTTTTGCGTATGCGTATGCGAACACAAAAAAAAAAGAAAATCATTTAAAGTAAAAACAATAAATTCTCAGCTTCGCATCAAAACAATAATAATAATATTCATTAAAATTAGTTTTTTGCATCCAACCGAAATTTGGTATTGGGCCCTTTCTCCAATAAGTTATTCAATTATCCTATAAAACTAGATGTAATTCTTTTTTCATATTAAATAAACGTTTTCATGTTATGAGAACGGGTCAAATGAGCAAATTTTATTATTTTGGTGGATCGTCAAACAAATAAACTGTAAAAATTGTTACAGAGGATATCTAATTATAATTGTGTGTATTGTAGACTCCCAAAATTGTTGGTCTCGAGGGATCAATGTAAAGTCTTGTAAAATTGTATGCCAAATAGTTGATGTAACGCGGAAAAAAGGCAAAGTTAATTTAATTATAACTTTCTAGTTTTATCATAATGAAGATTTCAGAAACGTTCTGGTTTTTCTTCACTGATAAATAATTAACAACGCTATTTTCTTTGTATTCCATTCATTTTGTCAATTAGCTTGTACATTTTTGAAATCGTTATTGTATTAAAATAATTTACATATTATACAGTTCCTCCTTTAATTGAATATAATTTGAAATATTCTTCAATGAACTATTAAGTTATATAAGCTCAATGAGCTATAAAGTTTATTTTTATTATTTCGTTTTCATTAATGGTAATACATAAAATAAGATTTCGTGTGGTTTTGTGTTGAATAATCTAACTGGGGTAACTTCACCAGCGAATAAACAGTTAAGAGTTCTTCATATTTTAAAGTTCTTTATTAAAACATATTTTGATGTCACATTCATATAATTTTACTTTGATTCTTCATTTTTCTGTAAAATTCTACTACAAATAAATTTAATTTTTAATTTCAAGTAGGATCTTAAAACCTCTTCGTTATTTTTGTCAAAAGGGTACACATATCTCCTTCTTTTTCTTCGCCTCTATCCCAACTACTTGGAAACGGTCACCCTAATACTAAACTTCTACTAGACACGAACTCCCACATTATCTACGTACATAATAAGGGTAAAAAGGTACACATATGAAATTAAAATAATAAGTCTTCTTTATTATAAAATTAATTTTTAATTTGTTCCTTTGAAAAAATAATGTTTGAGAATTCTATTGACAAGGCAAGACCTATGCTTATGAAAATCTATCCAACGAAAAGTATAATTATCAGCTTTGTATAATTTATTAAACGAATATATAGATACTTAATCGAACCAATAATTTACTATTAAATACTACTATTTTCACTATTGAATTAATAAAATACGTTTGGCATCGTTGACGGAATGCATTTTCATTTGATACTGCCAGTAATCGTTTGTGACGAACTCTACAATATATTATTGTTCTGGCGCCTGTCGTTCTTAATCTGCGTCCATAAGACTGAAAATGAAATTCCATTACAAAAATTTCATGGTACGCTTTCCTTAAAAATTTGTATAATATCTTTAGGGTACACTCTTGTGATGCTATATGATCTGAAATCGGCATATGGATCATCATGGTTTTCTAATTAACATTTCACTGTGTATAGTCTATCACTCAAAAAACTACTATTTAATTAAATAGTTTTATTTTATAACTTGTTTTTTTTTTTTATATTTTGTAATAAGAACATTGTAATATTTTAATGATACCACAAACATATTAATTTTTAATCCGTTTATACTTCAATATGAATAGTTGAAATATTGATTTTTTAAAGAATACTTTATTGATATACATAACAATTTATAAATTAGAACTTTGTTTTAGAAGAGATCTCCTTAGATCCGCTCTCAACGAGATAATTTATTTAATTACGAATTATGATGTGATGGTTAAATAAAGATCATTTTAGTTCTCTTTGTCGTCTAAATTTTAAGTTACATGATCCATATAAATCATGAAAATATAAATGTAAAAAAGTAATAATGTAAGTAACACAATTTCTCGAATTAAACCACTTTTATTGCTTTTAAAATATGGTTTCTGAGTACTACATTTTCTACAAAAAGTTCGACAGATCTACGAGACGTTTTTTCATCGTGTCCACTAATATTTAACAACCGAAAAAAAGCAAATATTTTGGTCTAAAAAAGATGAATAACATGCATTCTTGCTTCATTCGTAATTTGTTTCTTTTAATATCTATTGAATCTTAAGATTCTTCAATTGTATTAATATTCGTTGGTGTATAAAAATTTGATAATTATATAAAAAATGGCAGACTATCCCACCTATTTTTTCTTTAAATAATGATTTGTTTTCATAAAAATGTATAGATAATTATTGAATTAATTATTATAAACTATTGTAAATATTAAATTTATTGTAAAAAAAAATTATGTCTAGGGAAGATTTTAGAGGTAATTTTTGATTAAATGGGATACAAAACTTGATCAACAAAAAAAAACCCTGTAAATGAATAAAAGTTTTTTTTGCATTTTTTAAATTCATATTTAACTTCCTTTTTTTAAATAAATATTTTTAAATGGAGAGTGAAATAACTCATATTATTATTCGTAATAGAATCGAAATTAGGTATATTACAGTATCGCATAGAGTTCTAAATTAACCTCTTGTGTGCCCAGTAAAATCAAAAAAAACAAAAATTTCATTTAACTATAGCCATCCCTATAGCGTTAAAAGAAGTCCTTGCGCTATATTATAAGTAATTTGTAGATTTTGTCATAACACACTCGTAAATTATTATTATATACATACAAGTATTTTTCAATAATATCTCGATATAAATATTCTTTTATTTTTTATTTATTTTAAATTCTGAAATGTATTGGTTATGTTATCAAAGAAATTATACTCAGCATTGTAACTATTAAAATTGATAAAGTATATTTCTCGTGTAATTCCGTAATATATTTTACTGAAAGATTCTTTGTTCGTCGCTCTAAAAGCATTGTACCAAGTGATTGTAGGCATCCCGTTGCTTTTTTCTGTTTGTTCAAATTAAAATTCACCACTTTCACGAATTCCATAATTCTCTGGGGTTGTTTATATTCTTATGATGGTAAATGTTAATTCTGTAGTATATAATCACTTTATCTTTCAGACTTTCTTCTCTATAAAAGACAATAATTTAGTTATAGCTAGTTCAACATTTCCTATGTAATATCATTGCATTGATAGTTTTCGAGTGCATTTCTAACTCTAACGATGATATATTTACTTAAAACAGAATTAATGACCTAATTTATCTTTAAGAAAATAACCTCATATTAGTTATACAATTTTGATAGTAAAATTTCATTTTGTTTTTGTTTAATTGTTTTGCAATTCCAGAATCTTATCATATCAATTACATACACTGGTATAATGTTGAAGTGTAACACGATTTCTGCGGTCGTAAAACTTTCAAACAAACCGTCATTAGGTTTTTAAATGGAGTGTGCGTTCCTATCAGATGGATGTCGTTTGCAACGTTATAATTTATTGTTCGGTTATATATGTATTTTGCTAGTTTTGACAGTAACTTAATGCGACTGTAGAAACTTTACATTATGTGATGTCGTATAACAAATGCAACGCACACGTGTCTACTTATTTTTTTTTTCGACCATTTAGTCTGATCTCATTTGAATTGTCACCAGCAAATTTTTACTTTGAAACAATATTGCATTACCTATCTCGTTCTTTTCACGTGCCAGTTTTCAAATTCGATAATTTTTTTATTAGTTAGTAACATTGCATATAAAAAAAAGTAAAGAAACGGCCTCAAAAAAAAATAATTTCATAGATTATCAGGTATGCTAGGCTCAAAATCGATTATCTTTTTAAATTCTGTAGAAATATAATAATAAGCTTTTTATGTAAGTGTAGTATTGTCTTTGTTTAATGTTGAAAATTAATTTCATGGTTATTATTTTGTTGAAGCTATGTTGCACCTGCTACTGCTTTTAAGTTAGCACTGCCTTTTGTAATGTTGTGATGAAAAATTTCGAGTTGGCTATTTGTTGTTCGGTCGTCGTTCTTACCTGGAAAAGTTTTTTCAATACACACAGAGCGAAAAAATATTATATTTTTAAAGTCGTCACAGAATTATTCATCCATTAGTTGCAATATCACAATTTTAAAATAGCACAAAAATAGTTTCATGGAAATTTCAACTTTTTTTTCTAAAAATGCCAATCAAACTCAAATTTAAAGATCTATAAAAAATGGTTAAACTCGACGGATAAGTCATAATTTTTGCACATTTTTTTTAACATCATCAAATTATAATAGAAAAGTAATATAAAAATACATTTTTTTAATTAAGTTAAAGTTAGTTAAACAACTAAATTGTATGTCCTTAAATTTTAGTTGATACTTGAACGGTGCGTCTATTTAATAGTTGAATGTTTTAGAGGTGAATTTATTTTCTTTTAGTTCGACTCTTTACTCATTTATAAAATAAATAAAATATTATTTTATTCCGTATAAAACTCTTAATATTAAAAAGATTCTAGTAGTGTACATTTATTCCTTCAAGTGAATTAGCCATTTATATAAATATTAAATAGTAATTTATTATGTACAATAAGAATTTTTCTATGTACAGGTAAATCGTAGACTAAAAGTAATAACCTTGAAAACCTCTTAAGTATGTGATAAAAGGTTTTTTTTTCAAAAGTTAATAATACCAGTCACCATTGAAAACAGGACTTTGAAATACCTGAAAATAGGCTGTGACACCAGCTGATATATTTCAGGTCTTAACTCCTTTAGGTTCACAAAATGTGTCAAAGACTTATAAAGGTTTTAATACTTGAATACTTTTTTTCGCAAAAGGTAAAACAGATGTGAGTTTATCAATATCATATCTATATAAATACTACTACGTTTTTCTTATTTTAAGTAATCCTAACAAATCCTCTATAAGTCTAAAATTTCAAAGATTATATTTTATTTAATATTCATAATATCAATCCTATTCTAGCGAATTTTTCCAAGTAATTTACTATGGATTTATTTCTTAATATATATATTATTATTATTTTATTTTAACACTATTTTTCAACAAATATTTATCCATATATCTGTATAAATAAATTATAATCATTTTTATTACTCTATTTGACTAATAAATATATGAAATAATAAGTGCAAATATTTATTAAATTTATTATGTTTATTGTTTGGATAGAATAATTATGTGTAATTTTGGTTTCTGAACCACAACAATACAATTTTTATTAATATTTTGAGAAATGGTTTGAAATAAAAGTTTATTTTAGGAAGGTCAAATAATGTTTGGCCTAGCTGAAATTACATTTTTTAAAGGTTTATTTAATTGTTTTAACTCAAAACACAAATAAAATTTCAAGTGATATAACATAATGCAATCATCCCCTGAATGAATCTGCATAAAAATAATAGTGTTACCATAAAATACGTTTTTAAAAATACATGCGTTAGCTTTTGCTGAACTTAAATGTTTACTGCGATTTCAAACGAAAGACGAGAAAATTATTAGGAAAATTTATTTTACGTCTTTTTTTGAGAGAGAGAGAGAGAGATTTTAAACGTATTTCATTTGTTGACGTCTTGTCGCGTATATTATGCACACCACTCCTTTAAATCGTTTGTCTTCACCCTTGCCAGTTTTATTAAATGATAGCATCATCATTATATATATTTTATTATCTCATTATGCAGATAACAAAGAAAACATGTCTAACCTAAAGATCAACGGTCTAATTTATTGCTGCCCTTGTTTTTATGGTTGTGCTGCATTAACGAAAATATTTTATAAATGTTTTTAATACAGCGATCATCAATAGACGTTTTGCTGGAATAGCTCCAGATCCACTCGTGTGATTATCCTTCTTTTTTTTCTGAGAAAAAACATTGTTCGGTTACTCGCGCGCTAAGTTGTATTACCTATCGCTTCACAAGCCAAACATAAATGATATTTTACGAAAATACAATCGCAGGTTACAACTCTGTTTGAATCAATAGTGCACCCGGCAATTTGTTCGGAGGGGTAAATATTTTTTTTAACTATAGTGCCCTATACCACCAACTAAGTTTGACTATAAACTATGCACTTCAATTTCAAAATAATAAGTGGAATAGTTAATGCTAATTGAAATTCGACAACAGTTTTTTCTTATTTCAGGAAGAAGTTTCCCTTTATTTTTTGTTTTTACCTTTATAAGTCGTGCGTCGATAAAGAGAAAACTTTTGAATTTCAAAAGGTGGTTACGAAGTAACGCTTTTATTATACTAAAACATTTTATTTAAATAGCGTTTTTGAATTGAGACGACGGTAAGTAAATACCTGCGAAAATTACGATAATGACTAATGATATATTTACCTAAACCGACACAAAGACAATTGAAGTCATCGTCATTAGGTGCTCGTTGTTTATTTTGTCTGTTTATTGTTAACGTACAATACTTTGTTTATGAAAACGTTAAATAATTAAGCTTGAACCTTCCTGGAAAAACTCATGTATTATAGTTTGTATTTACACTTAGGTTCAGTAAGTCCGTGAAGAGAAGTGATCAATCAGGGCCCGACGATAAGAACGAGAGTAAATGGTGAGTCGATGGTGAAGGTTTAAGGGCTTATGTACATTACGTTGAAGGTGTTTAGTCTAATATGTTTTTGTGCTCACATTAATACCAGCTTATACTTTTCACGGACACCGGCAACGGCTTTATCAGATATCTTTCAGAAAGATATCTGATAAAGAAAGATTCTTTCTCCGAAAATAACTGTACTTAATTAATTTACTAACATAACTCATCAATAATAAGTGTCATTACACACAATCATAATATTTTGTTTTTAACAGTCGCTGGTGATAAATGCATGAGACTAACGTGATTGTGCGCATATCAGTCATAAGCAACAACATTATTGTAACTAGTGTCCAATTATTATGTAGTGTATATTTTGTTGATTGGAAGTTGTTAAGCTTTTTTATGGATTATTTAATATATCGCCTCTAATCTTTAAACTTCAATTATGAATAAATTAAGATTTTCTTTTTCGTTTTTTTATCTTTTTAGTACTTGTCATTTACATTTTTTCACCATAAAAACTTTTTTTATCCGTCAAGAATATAAAAAAAAAAAACTTTTATTTATTACCAATTTTTCTTAAATATTGCGATGCAAATTATGTTTTAAATAATTTTTGCCGAAAGTCGGAAGAAACATTTTTGACTTAATAATATTTGTACGTATAGTGAGAAGGTTGCGCAAAATAATATTATTTCCATCAATATTTTTTGATAATAATCGAGCTAAACACAACTCCACTATACGCCATGTATTAATCTTCAAACGTGATATAAAAAAAAAACTGGCCCTAAATCAGTTCAAATCTTTTGAATTCATCAATTACTCTAATAAATAATATAAAAATAGATATCTCTATATGAATATTAAAAGTTACGCCTAAGAAGTGCCCTTTAGATGTATATTTTTTTATAGAAAACTTATGACTTATAATAAACTTTATGTTATTGATTTTTTTGGCGAATTTGTTTAAGCTTATCACTAAATAACTACAAAATAATGCGTATCATCTCATATAAATCATTCTGTGTATATATAAAGCTGAATATCACATAAATTCTTAATTGTATGTATTAATGTTTTCGATGTACATTCACATAATATTAATAGTTAATAAAGTTTATATGCGTATGTTATAATTTAGAGTGACAAAATCCATTGTCTATTTCCAGATAAACAAAATACTTAAAACAACTCCCATTCCTTTTAAGGTACATTACTTGACGCATCGTCTTCAACTGAAAAGTAATTAATTTTGTTAATGTACCTAATATTATAATTAAGCATTCTTAATTCAATTGAAATTTTCATTAATATTTCAACTTTTGTAACTAAAATTTTTTTATTCCATCAGTTGTTTACTCAGTTTAATTTAGTCATTTTTAAAAGTTTTCTAGAACTATAAAGTATGGTGAATTTTAAGTATATTCATGACTTCGTATTTAATTAAATTAAATTAAAATAACATAATATAGTCATAATTTTTATGAATTTGATAAAGCATTAAAGTACAATACTGTTTTAGGTTGATTGAAATATAAAAAAAAAATACGAGTTTTTAAAAATCCTTTAAAATTTAAATTTTATTTGTTCGTTAAACATTCCAAATAATGAAACTAGAAAATGGTAATAGTTTTTCAGTAAAATAAAAACGTTAAAGTATATACCATTTAATCGCGTTGTAGCCCTCCAATGAAATATCTTTTTTTAAATAAGCGACCACACTGTATCTATTATCATAAATTAAAAAGCTCCTGGTTTTATACATCATTAGCATTTAGGATTAACTTTTGAATTATGTTAAGGAATTAAAACCATTTGAAAATTGTTCTGAACAATTGGTTGTTTTCTATGGAAAAGTATTGTTAAATAGTTTAAATAATGAAAAATTATAGTTGTTGCACTTATAAGCATGTTACTTTTTAATGGCCATTGCCGAGACAGATAAATGCAGTTGTTATGTAAATTGCTATGTCTGCACGCATCTTTCAAATTGTTTTCTTACCAAGTTAATTATGTATATTTTACAATCATCTACAACTACTTCCTAAACTCTTGCAGTTCGTTTAACAGTTATGACACAGTAATATATTAAATTCTTTAAAAAGGTAATATCCGTTTACAACTTAAAATTAAATAACTGTATGGTATATCAGTAGAGTATACTCTAAATATAAATCTGATTCACACATTAAACTACTTTGATTTCAAAACAATATCATTTGGTTGCAGTATTTTCGTAGAAACTTTTTTAAATTGGGATTTTAAAAGTAATATCATTTAGATCTAATTCTTGATTAAATTTTCGATGGAAAAAGAAAGTTTTAAAATATTTTATCTAGAGAAACAGTTAGTTTTTATGGAAAGTGTTAATCTCTTAAGTAATTAAGTAACTTAATGGATTAGAGTGACTTCGATATTTTTTAATCATTTTCAACTTTCGATAGAAGTTAAAACTTTACAATCTTACATTAATATCACTTTAGACCTCCTCAAATTTAGATTTCTATTAATTCTATTTGCTGTCGCTTCCTAAAATTTTAATTAACTGAAATTGATCAATTATAAAACAACAACAAGGAAGATTTTTTTGACCATACATCTGTTGTTATTCTGTCTTATGTTTATATCGAAGAAACATTATTTTATTTTATTAAAAATAAGTTACATTATAAAATAGTACCAATTTCACAAGATATACAAAAAATGAATTACATAAACATTAGTCATTTATACAATAAGTAGAAATACAATTTCTTAAAAAACAATTTTAATTTTAAACAAATCGTTAAAAGGTTATGAATGTATTTTTAATTTGATATTTCTATGGTCTTACGCCTTCTATCAAATGGAATCTAAATTTCTCATATGTATTTTTTAATATTTAACTTTATACGTATATGACAAATAATTTGAAACAGCACATTATTTTATTAAATAGTAATATTTTTCCCTTTAAAAAATGTACATCCACAACTGTCACTAATGTCTTTGGTAAACTATATGTGTTGGAAACATTGTATGAGTTTTATTAATTTCACCAGTAAAAATCATAAATTGTGTACGTTTTTCACATTCGAGAGAATTCTAAATACTTTGTTGTTTTTAAAAGAATATGATCCTTTATTTACATTAAATGTCGATAAAATAATTGTAATGAATAAAATTGTAATAACCAAAATAATTGTAATGATACGGATAAACGTTTTATGATTGTTTTACATTATTCGAGAAAAAATGTGTCATGTTATTTCGAATGTATTAAAAATTTATGAGTTTCGTATTTTTACTTCATGTATGCATGTACAAATTTAATTTAAAAAAATGCTTCATAGTTGGTTTAAAATTAAATTAGTCACAACAGCAATAAAACCGAGAAAAAAGTAATAATTTACAGCTTGTACTATTTAGGTGTGAGACTACAATTTTTATTAGAGTTTACTATAACGTTTTTAGTATCTGACAGATTTTACTACTCAAATAAATAATTTTATTGGAAATTCTACGAAGATTACGTTTTATATAAAAAAAAAAAAATGAAAATCGATGTATAAATCATAATCGTATTTTATCTATCCTAATAATCTATCCAAGCGCTTTATGCACTTGAAAATATTCTTCAATTAGTTGAAAGTAGAAAGGTGTTTTTCTTCAAATGCAAACATGGTATTCTTCTTCGTAAATACATTGTTGAATATAAGAAGAGGATATTTTTCCTAATCCAATTTCTATGAACATCACTTGTGGACACGAGAAACTCGGAGACGTCTGTTTCCTGTGCACATGTCAAATGATTTAGGTTTTTTAGCGGTTCTCTTTCGCCAAGGGCAACCGTTTTCACGTGCGTATATCAAACACTCTAAGTGACCGTATTTCTCTGCCTTGCCGATGGTAGTCAAGTCCCAAGGACAACCATTCCTGTGCGCGAACTTTAAACAATCCATTTGGCCATTCTGAGCAGCATATCTAGTAGTGATTTCATTCTACTGACAGCCATTTTGTAAGCATACCGTAGACAATCGATATGACCACCGTGAGCAGCCATCCAGGTAGTTATTTTATTCCATGAGCAACCGTGCGTACTTCGAACATTGCAAATGACCGTTTTTTGCCGCTAAAAATGGAAGTTCCGAAATTCCACACGCCCCCTTTTTTGAACGCGAATTTCATGCAAAGTGACCATACTCCGCAGCTATGCCGGTCATCACATAGAACCTTTCATTTAAAGTGTACGATTTTATAGCGTTTTTAATGTCGTTCAGTATGTTGACACAACATTGTTTCAAGTCGACCGGCGGTAATGTTATATATTTTTTTATCTTGTTCGTCGCATTCGTTGTACGCGAGTTTCTTCAGCGAGAACATAACTAAATTGATTTTTTCCGATAAATATTCGCATCAATTCAAATAGTCTATAGAATTCAAAATGCATTTCAACTGGTTTTCAACAAGTATTTAAGCTAACGGAAAGTTATTATATTATTAAATAATTGCCTGAGATACTGAATCTCCGTTTTAATATGAAAATATATCAGCCAGTTTATAGTGACTTTTAATATTATTGCTTTCAGCGAGTTACCTTTTACCCATTACTGTTTTTAATTTTATATATGTCTGTCCATTTGATCCGATTTCAATTATGTGTCGTATTAGTCCAATTAGTTACGGTAACAGATTTACTTCTTAAAAAAATTACTGGAAATAATAATATAATTAATGAAATATATTAAAACAAAGAATATTTTATTCATACACATAAATGTGATGAATAAATAAGGTTTTAAGATAACCTATGAGTATACACAGTATAAAAAGGATAATTCTTTTAACGCTTCCCACTCGATTTCAATAAATATCAAATAAATAATGTCATACACGCGCCTCACCTCCAGTCCTAAAATGATAATTATTTGCAAAATAATGAGTCAAAAGTGGTTATTGACCAGTTATTTTCTTGGCAAAATTATTTTTTATTTTACAAGCTATTTATATTTTGTTATTTAAAAGAATTAATTTGACATCCTTACAAAACATAAAGGATGAATTTAAAAAATAATTAATAACTGATAAATGATAAATGAAGACATATATGGCACTAAAAAATGCCAAAATGAATTTCCTGAACATAATTACTATTTTAAGAGAAATCAAGTGGCTAGTGTTAAAACAATCACCGTGATAACATCAATTTATATCCAGTAGTTCATTCTAAAAAGTGAGAAATACAATTTTTACGAAATTCTGCAATACCATTTTATTAATAATTTCTTTTTTAAAATGATCAAGTAAAAATAACAGTGATTTACCTTTAGACGATTTATCCGAGTAATAAAGAAATATAACGTCAATGATAAAATACATGTATCGACTATTTTATTAAACAATTTTATATTATTACTAAATGAAAGAAAGTTTAACGAATATATTCTGAATGAATATGCTAATTTTACATAATTTATAACTCTGTGGTGGGATATTAAATTTCTTTTTTATTAATTTTAACAATGTAATACTTCTTTCAATTTGTCTGTATACGATTTTCAACAGCACTACCTTGAAAAAGGAATTACCAAAGTAAATTAAAAAATTCAATCTTTCCTTTTAACAAAGAACTTTTATTGTGTCACCGAAAAGTTAATTAATAAAATCTACCGCATAATGACTATTTAATTTTTTTGACTTTAAAATGCATTTTTCGATGTACCTGCATTGGTATTTGACGGCAATACATCATTGCCGTATAAATTTTCTTTGTGACCCGTAGCCGTGGAAAAAATATATAAAAAAAAGTTATTATGATTTATGACCTCAAGGTCTGGTCTAACGGTGTTAACTGTTAACAATAGGTGTCTCTTGAAGACCATGGTATAATATTATAGTTACTTTGTGTGTACAACCCGTACCTGTAGGCCGTCATACATGAGCGTTTGCTATTTGCATATGACTTGACCTCTTTAGGATGCAAACTCGAATGATAAAAGCCTTTTTTTATTCGTTAACAGAATATTATCTACTTTTAACTAGATACCTCTTCGACTCAACGCTGTTCGGTATTTATGAGTTTTCTTATTACATTTTATAGGAAATTCACAAACAGTTTTGAATATTTTTATCCAAAAGTTACATCTAAATAATAAGAAAAACTATACTTGTTTTATTCAATATATATATACTTGAATATATTTAAAATAGTTCAATACTTGATTTTAAAGACTCGAATAAATTGTTTTTTTCTATAACTTTTAACAGATCTATAACAATGGCTGCGAATAACCTAAGACAATTATATACAGCGCATTCCCAATGTCTCATACAAATCTAATCTGTATCAATAATATAATCGACGCTCAAATATATAGATTGTGTTCGACACTTTTCTCATTTATACCAATTTAAGTACACCTCTGGTCCCCTAAAAAAATATTTTAGACTTTTAGAAATTTCTGTATGTTAAGTTTAGTATTAAGTGGCCTACCAGCCCATAGCAATTTGCATAGTTACAATTAAACGTATCAGACATAAATCAGTATTTTAGTATTTTGTATGTTAAAATGATATATTACACGTTTATCCTATTTATAACATTTTGGCGGAGTACTTAATGGAGGTAATGCGGTAATGGTAATGTATGTGGGGTTGTACATTAAGATTTATTTAGTATTATAATTTATTTTGTAGCTTTCTTCTCGCGTGTGTGGTCGCCTAGACAACTTCATACGCGTATTTATTTCCAAAGGTATACACGTTGGAATACTGGCGAAAATAATGTGCAAATTAAACACATTAGGCCATTGCAACGGTTGGGTTGGCCTTTTGACACTGCAAAATTACTACGACTATTTCCGTCCAAGCTCACTTCTATCTTTCAGTAATTGGATTGGCTGTTATTATGAGGGTACGAAGGAATTGAAATTCAAAAGTTCGTTCGGGTACAAATGCCGGTTGATTGGTCGGCGACTTTTGCAGTTCCGCGTTAGATCATCGATTACTTTTTTAAAACGAAAACTAATTTGTTTTTCTATCTCTTGTCCGAGTAATTGTCTGACTGATTGACATAATGTATTCGCTTTTTACGGGCGCTTCGTGTATATCTACTATGATTTTTATTACCATATCTATCGCGGTGTAATCGAAGATAACAAAAGCGATTGTTAAAATAAAACAATACAACATGACACAGACGACATTTGGCTTAGTCAATCCCCTTTCTTGTTGTTATTGTAATATAAGTACTGCGACTGTTTACTTCGCGAGTTGTAAATGCTAATGCGGCGGTATTATAAAATTGCGACACAATTCTTTTCTCGTTGAATATATATATATAGTTTAGGTTTAACGATGTAATTTAAAAAAAGGCAAGCGCAATCTATAAAATGAAAAAAAAAACAACCCTGCATCTAAAGATAGTATGGCGATAAGAACCGTCTTAAGCCAGTCAGCTAGTGCTCAATATGCTTGACTTATCACGGACCCTGCTAGATGTAATCTGTGCGTTGGCTATGACTACATAGGAATGGTCATTTGTTTTTTAGAATATATTGGTTTAAAGTATGCCACGAAGAATATAAAAGCGAGATTCGGGCACGTCATTTGTGATACATTTGTTTAATAACACCGCAATTCATTTATTTCTATATTATAATTGTTAGCTTATTCATATGCAGTATTTAATAGGGTTACATTTTTTCACATCCTCCCTTTTTTGCTACCCAGTACGCTAGAGGTCCATGCAAATACATCAATCTTCTTCGTGACAGCTCTCGGGTTGGAATTCTCTCGATGAATTTATTTGTTTACAGGAAATAACAAATGACAAAATGTTTGTCAATTTTTCATTATTTTCTACTCCCAGTATTTCATTTCTCATTAGTCATATCAATTTGGTGGATTTATTATGCTTCATTCTGCTTCACCCACCTAACGGGAGATTTCGCCTCACACTTTGCTCGTCGATTGATTTAAATCGCCAATATACTCTGACACCGATCGTTTAATAGGATTTGAGCATTTTTTTTAACGTTCACTATTTTTAACAATAAACAATAAACTGCTTGCCTTGCTTTTTATAAAATATTTTTTAATAACATAAACTCTGACATAATAATCGAATACTGATTTTTATGTGACTACAATTTTTCATAAGTATTTTCATTGAAATTATATAAAGTTTATGTGTATTTTTTTTTTTTTACAGGCTAACTCATCCAAACATTGTTCAGTTATTGGAAACATTCGAAGACAAGTCCAAAGTTTATTTGATTATGGAGCTGTAAGTAATTAACTAAAATTAATTAGTAATATTAATTACTGCATTTTACCGTTGGCCCATTTTTATTCAATGAATATATTTATATGGAAAAAAACGAGAAGATCTTTTATTGGGTCAAGTGGATTAATTTCTATAATTTGTGTTTACAAAATGAAAAGTAAAGACCGTAACAACTAAGAATTTCAATTTCGGCGTTAAAATTAATTTAAGTAAACAAAACTTAATTACGCAACATACGTTTATGCGCAGAAAACGTCTTTTAAGTTATATAGACTCATTAATTTAAGTCTTGAAGGACAATGATCATTGTAATGGCGTTTATTTTCTTTTTTTATAACTACAATTTAAAGGCATAGCAGCTAAAGGTGATTTTTTATAATATATATTCATTGTTTTTACATCAAAATAAGTGCCTGTAAATCGTTTTAATGACCAATAAACTATTGTTTTTTTTCAGCGAGTATCGAGTAAACACAAACAATTATAAATGTTAATATCGTTAGTGAATTTATCATAATGATTAACTCTTAAATAATAAACATTTGATGTTCCGTTATAAGTTCAATGAGAGACGGCGTTTGCGCCCGTTTAAAAGAATTCTTTTGATGTTTTCTCAATTTTAATTTCATGTTATCTATATTTTCCGTGAATGAGATAATATTTCCATTGTTTTGTGCTTTTTCTTTTTTTTAATTCCACGTACTTGTGTTAAATCGCAAAAGCAACCTGTTTTTTCTATTCTCCATCTTACATTAGATTCAAATACAATGGATATATCCCTTGAGTTTTCAGTTGTATTACTAATGACCTGCTATGATTGTTCAGAGTTACCGGAGGTGAATTGTTTGACCGAATTGTTCAAAAAGGATCGTATACCGAAAAAGATGCAGCGCATTTGATCCGACAGGTGTTAGAAGCCGTGGATTACATGCACGAACAGGGTGTGGTTCACAGGGATCTGAAAGTGAGTTCCTAACTGAATATTATTCCAGATGAAATTATTCGCGTGATTAATATTTTTTTTCTCAGCCTGAAAACCTATTGTACTACAGTACAGATGAAGACAGTAAAATCATGATCAGTGACTTTGGTCTGTCTAAAATTGAAGACTCTGGAGTCATGGCAACGGCCTGTGGTACTCCTGGTTATGTTGGTACGTTGAATATTTATTTACTGAAAAAAAAAACTTCACAGTTATTATTATTTTTTTTTTAACTAAAAGTGTACAGTAAAACTTTTAAGGGTAAGTGGACCCTCTCAGATAGATTGAAACTGTAAACGCATAAACTCAAATTGGAAGAAACATAATATAAGCTCACCAGAATTTTTTATTTTATTTACGTGTATTATAACACCATTAAAATACTTTTTCCAACTCGTTTTGAGTATTACGACTTGAAGCATAAAAACCTACTTTTTCTTTTAAGTAAAGTAAAACCGTGCATCTTTTATACCCCATTGAAGTCGAGTACTGATAGATTGGGATACAGGAGAAAGGATATATATATATTACATGATAACATATCCTTTTTTTAGGAATAAACATATATCACTTCAAAGGGAAATTGAAATAATTAGAAAGGTTTAAAAAGGAAGTGTTTGAAAAAGATAAAAATTATTTTTGGAAAAAATCACTAAAGAAACCATCCATTCAACGCCTCTTCCAAGTATACTTGTGATTTTACAATAATAAATGAAACTTAACATTTTACCTGAGAAGGAAAATACTAAACCATAAAAATAAAACTTATTGAGTAAACAATGTTGTTAAAAAAAGTTTGGCATTCAATGAATAAAACAGAATAGTCGGGGAAAAGAGAAATACAAAATAATTTAATTATTAACGTACTTCTTATAATACTCTCTGGAAATAAAAATCACATCATTAGTGAAAATGAAGTGTTTGTTAGCACTTTTTATTTTTTGCTATCATTCTTGGAAATTTATTCATAAGTAATAAACTTAACATACTTTTCAAATCAAATGAACCTTTGCCAAGTGTCTTTATTAAACATTTACCTAAACTTATTGTACTCCATTCCAATTATCTGATTATTTTTCATTATTGAAAATGAGAACAGCGGCTTAAAAAGATAATATGATGAACGCATTCGAACGATCCACTAATTTAATGATAGTGAATTTACGCGTGATGATCGAATGAAAAACTATATAATTTCTATTTAAAACCGCTATTGTTTTTACAATACACTTAATCACAGAACTACACAATCTATAAAAGGTCAGATTCCTATTATACAACATGCTGTGTTTAATGAAATATATCATATGTGTCCACGAGCAGTTAAAAATAAATAAATATATTAATATAATATAAATAAATAAATATATTTAAACTAATAGTGTGGTGTTGCATGGAATTATTTGGATAATATTGAATTACACAGTTTGTTAGGCGTCTTGTATAGGCAACCAAACCGATATAATAAACGTTATCGTGGGACGACCACCGGAAAAAAAATTGGGAAAATGGTACCAGGGATTCAGAAGGCGTGGACAGTATTTTAGATAACGGTCATTGAGAAATATTGAGAAATATTTTTGGTAATAAAATATATATATATATATATATATACAGATTCGGTACCAGGAATTCAGGAGTATGAACGATTAATGGTCATTAACGACACTGTTCATCATAAAGCCGATATATGTTACGTTTGACAATGCGGCGGCCGATAAATATATCTCCGTAATCCGATTACATACAATCATTGGCGGTTAATATCATTATGCAGAAATACGATTGCTAAATCAAAGTTCATATCATTACACTTTCAGTGTAATGATTTAAACTTTCAGTGTAATGATTTTATAAAACAAGTTGTTTACCGCACTGCAGTCGTTTACATAGTGCAATCAATCATTGAGAGCGTTCATTTGACACGTTGGTATCACCTGAGACTACCATTGTAACTTTTTGTCATATTTTTAAAAATTAATTGATTTACCTTATATAATATAGAAGATTTACTTTCATATCAAAAGTTTTTGGTTCTTAAGTAATCTTTTAATTATTTTTGTTTCAGCTCCAGAAGTCTTAGCACAAAAACCATACGGAAAAGCAGTTGATGTTTGGAGCATCGGTGTCATATCTTACATTCTCTTATGTGGTTATCCGCCTTTTTATGACGAAAATGATGCTAATCTTTTCGCGCAAATTTTAAAAGGTTAATCGATTACTTAAATTCTATGTAATTAAAAAAAAAACAGCCCAAATTAATTTTGATTAAAATTAGTTTATCAATAAATGGATATTAAAATGAATTAGTTCTTTGTAATTTAATTGACAATTCTTCGAATTCATTAACTCGATATATATTTTGTTGTATTACTTCAAAAATGTACAAGTTAAATTAACAAATTACATTACTAATTCTTCTAGGTTTTTTTTTCTTGTGATATTATTAATTACTTGATGCTCATTTAGACGATAAGTAAATAATATTCATGAAATTCCATTACAATTATTCACTTGACTATTTTCAACTTTGTGAATAACAGGTGAATTTGAGTTCGACTCTCCTTATTGGGACGACATAAGTGATTCGGCAAAAAACTTCATTAGGCAGCTTATGTGTGTTGATGCAGACAAACGGTTCACTTGCCGCGAAGCTCTAGCACATCCTTGGTAAGTGTCATCATTTTACATATAATTTCACAATATAATAATACGTTTATTCCGTAACGACCGTCGCATCCGTTGCTGTTGTACACTAAATGTGGTTTAATTTTAGGATATCCGGTAACGCGGCTAGCAATAAGAACATCCACGGAACCGTTTCGGCACAACTTAAAAAGAATTTCGCTAAATCGAGATGGAAGGTACTAGTATAATATTGTATTATTGTATATAAAAAAAAGTGTCCTTGACAGGTTCAAGGTATTCGCGCATTATTTAAATTTGAATAATTTATTTGTTTAACTATGGTAACATTCGAGCGCAATTTAAAATACCTGACGATAATTAACTGTCATACACTAGGTAGCTTACCCAAAGCGAAATTTGTTTTTGTATTCCACTGACAATTAAGATAATGTAAATGTGTGAATGTGTGTGTGTGTGTGTCTGTATGTGTTTACAGCAATTAATGAACGCCATAACGATGGTGCACAAAATGCAGAGGTTAGCGATGACCGTGTCAGATGCTGACCCTGACGCCTCATCGGGTGCGGTGCCCGCCGTTACGGGCAGACAGACGTGCACCACTATAGTAGAGGAAGCCGAAATCGAATACGAAGGCGATTCCTATGAGTCTAACGATGAAGGAGATAATAGTTATGGTGCAAAAGGTAGAACTATCTAATCTACAAAACGTTATTAAAACAAATGTTTGTGTTTTATAGTGTATAATCCAATCTAGAGAAAAAAATTGTATTTCTAGCTAGCTTTCGTGAGTGTCCTTCATAAAATGTATTTTATGGGTAATCCGATTAAAGTGAAAATACTTTAATATAATAGGTTATAGTATGTATGGTTATTCGTTGCAATTATTTCAACGTATAACAATAATACGAATAATAATAATATGATAGGCGAACAAACTATTCTATAGCGAGAAGAGAGGTAATCATCAATTTTTCATCATTTGTCATTCTGTAATCACATAAATTATTCATACTAAAAAACATTTTCCCATTATCGCTGAAATAAAACAACGTAAAACCATGAAATTATGATCTAATCTAAATGATGATGAGTTTTAAGCTTACATGCAATTTTAATCAAGTTAATCTATCAACTATTTCGTCAATTTTAAAAATGTTTGAAAAACTTCCAACAAACTGAACGTTTTTTATGGCATCCGGATAGTGGCGTATTTCAAAATTCGACGTCTCGGGCTCTACATTTTACCACCCTCCTTTGAACTATTGAGGCCTAGTGAAAAAAGGTCTTCGAGTGAACAAACTACCCGCTTTAATAATTCGGACAGTCATGTTTTAAAATACTTGATAATGAAATAAAACCATAAGAATAAAAAATACCAATTTCTACATTTAAATGTTAAAATTTTGATTCTCTTAAACAAATGATTGTCATTTCAATTTTTTTTAAGATCAAGTCGGACATTTTTAGCGAATTTCTTTTAATATTTAAATTTTGTTACAAAGTCAAAAATATATGAAAAAAAATGAGGTTGGTTTATATGAAATGTTTTTTAAATTTTACTTTCAAATTTTTAATGATAAATATTTTATTACCCCCTTAATCTTAAAAAATACTTATAACAGTATGATAAAAAAAAATTAGTTAACTTTCTTCAAATCTTAGCTGTTAATGAAGGAATCTTAAAAGAACATGAATAAAAAATTTTTTTTTAGTTCTTTTGTTCTTCAAAAAATAATTTTAATTTAAATAACAAAGTAGAATTTTTTTTTACAAGGTGGACAAGTTCATAAGTTGAATTTAATTTAATTTTATATTGATGATATAAACTTTTTAACTTAACATACATATTTATATTTTACATTAACTTAATTTCACTTTTGTTCATTTAACGACTAATTAAGTTGTATTTTTGGTTTTATTCGTTAAATATCTCTTTTTTAATAAAATTATGATACAATAATAACAATCTGCCGTTCCTAGCTATGGTCTCCGTAGCCTTAGGGTAAATACGTCACTTCATCTGGATAATCTACCAATGTCACCCAATTTTAATCTATTAAAGGGAGTATTATGTACTCAAGTACTGAAATATTTATTAGATTACTTTGGGTTTATTGCATGAAGTAGTTGAAAAATTAATGAGTTTTCCTACTAGTGTAAGTGGATCACTTTAATTGGATTTTACCAATGAACCTGCATAAACGAACAACACGTTTAAATAAGTCACTTACCCTTTTTATAGAGATAGTTTGCATAGGCGGAAACTCAAAGAGAATAGAGTAAAATAAAATGTTTTCTGATTCTACATAAATGTTCAAATAGTAGTACCCTTAAAATTAATCTTGCAAAATGCAAGTTTTTAAAAACATATGATCATAGACCGACGTCTGTTTTCCGCCTATGTATATAAATATGTCTTATGATTTATTAACATATACCGATTAACTTAACAATAATTTATATGAGTTGTAAAATAAACACAACTTTATAATTAATTTAATATCATATGTATTAAAATATGTAACTAATAATAATATAACAGACCTAATAAATTTCTAAGATTTTATGTTTAATTTACTTATATTATGATTCAAAATGAAGACTCAACTACTATTCTGTATAAATTTATTTTTAAATGAAGTATTATTTAATAGATGAATCCTGATTTCATTGTTCTTATATTTTTTTGTTTTATCTAATACTTTATAGGAAAATCTTTGGAAACTCATTGCACAGACAGTTGTACACGTCATTATGAATTAATTCGTATTTTTAATGCATGCTGTTTCAAAAAAAAATTATATAGATTATATATATATATATTTATACACAGCTAAGTAGTCTTTATAATTAGTTATCTAGTGCAGTGTCATCCGCTTGAAAAATATTTTAGATTTAATAGTGATTTTAATATAGATGAAATATTAGTATACATTAGCTGTTAGTCTTGTTAACAACTACAACCTTACTAAGCCATGACTCTTATTCTTGCTTTAAATTAATAATTAGTACACTTTTTAAAAATGCCCTACACGCGTCGCTAAGAAGACATTTAGTTCAAATATATCTCGATCATATTATTAATTTTTGCACTGGTGTTGTCGTTAATGTAGTTTGCCCTAATAAGGGAAAATAAGCTTCAGGTGTCTAAACTAAAATTGATTCATTACACTGTACAATCATGTATCGTTTAAATGTTTAATTACTAGTAAAATATTGTAATACAAAAATAGTGTTAGTAAAGCGCAGAGGTGTGTCTAATTCACTTGTGGTAAATTTATAAACTTCAATTGAAATTTTATGTAGCAATAATTTAAGAAGGGTTTTTTATGTTAGCAAAACATAAATACAAATTTTTTTTGGTTGAGCATATTTATTTTAATTTATTGTTTTAAAAATGACTGTGTTACAGTGAATAAATATAATTAAAATAATTTGTTTTTTGTCAAATGAAAATAAACGTTAATACATTTAACAATATAATTAATATTTAACATTCATTTTAAATATATTTGGAATAAGTATTCGAATACAATATAAACAAAAATATACCAAATACTTTAAATACTCTTTTTTTTTTTTTACTTTACTTTACTTTACATTATTTTTCCTTTTTTTAGAGAAATAATTGGTGAAAATCACAAATTTTTACACAAAAGTACTTATACTCTATATAACACTATACTGTATATTGTTCATACTAACAAAAAACTATAATTGTAATATATAATGTTTACATTCTAATAATTATTAAAAATATAAGTCTACATTATATTTTCATGAAAACATTTTGTCAATTCTAACTAAATGCAGGCACTTATACAAGAAAAGTATAAAAACAATGGCCAAAATTGGTAATTATAAAAACAAGTTGTTGGCTGAAAAATAGATCTAATACTAGCAGAAATAGTGTAAAATAACCCTTCTAAAAAAATGTTCTGTTTATGCATGCACTTGTCTTAATAATAAAATTTTAAAATAACAATCAAAAATGAAAATTATTATGTATTACAAATACTACTTAAAGTATTCAAAATATATTTTTATAAAACTATTTATGAATTATTTAGAGTATTAATAAAGTATTCGAACAATAGTATATAAATACAAGTATTTCAATATTTTTACAAGACTGATATTTAAAAGTATAATTTACATACCTTAAGAAAATAAAACTTCATGTAGCTTAAGGTCTTCTCTCAATTTTATTAGCTTCGATTCCAAGCTGAGAAGGTATTAATTTTACTATGATGTGTTTTTTTTTTTTTTATTTATTTATTTCTTTTTTGTGTCTCTTACCACTTTTTCTCAGCTCTCACCGAACCGATACGTCAAAAGATCACAAATCGTATCTAGCCGAAGACATTACCCTCAAAAAGTGAAAAAATTTCCCTCGTTCCCCGTAAATGAGGGAAATCTTCAACAAAATTACAAATTTAAAAATCGCTAATTTTGAACATTTTTTTTACTTAAAACTGCCCTAACTTTTTAAAAATGACCAAATCAATATAATTTTTTTTTCTACACATGTACGATGTCTTTACTTATCATTTGGTATATTTTTTTTTATAAATCTGACCTTTTACCTACCGACAGGGGGGATTTAAAATGACAACTTTTTCACAAAAAATTAACATTTTTAACTTAACTTTAAAGTGTTTTTTTAAATTAAACACTATCTAATTTCTTTATTTAATTTAACTATGCAATTTATAAAATTCTGTTAAAATCATTAGTTTTACTAGTATTATAATTGAAATATTAGTAATATACATCTAAATCCTTTGGATAATTTGCTACAAATAAAAGTAATATGTATGCAAATTATAATGACTGTAAATGAGTACAAAAATGTGAGAATTATTCTTCAATCAATTACCTCAATTACTTTTTCATAATTAGCGGGATAAACGCATCTTGAGTGTGATCACTGGTATTTTTTTTTTTTTTTGCACTGAATTATGAGAATACGTGTTGATAGATAGTATATGTAAACAAAAATAGTGCGTGTTAGTAAAATAGGTGAAAAACAATCATCTTTTACATAAATTAATTAAATTATTGAAATGTTGGGCATTAATTTTCCATTAAATTTTTTTATTTTTCAGCAAGCATACCATGCTACAACGGTAGTACGCCAAATGAAAAAAATGGCATTGAATAGCGGAGCTGGGATTAGCCAAGATCAAGCGGATGATGGTCAGCCAGGACTTAATGGACTAACTGAATGAAATAACCTCCGTACAAACGTTTGCATTAAAGATTAAGAGTAAACTGATGACATATTTTTTATTAAGTGTTATACTGATGCATATATTCATTAGTATGTATAATTTAATGTAATAGAAACGTTTTATATGTTTTCTGTATTTTAAGCTATTTTAGTGTTACGATTTTTTATTATTATAACTTGTTATTGAATTTTAAAATTTTTTAACGTAATATCTGCATTGTATAAAACAAATTGTTAATTGGTTTTATTTTAATCTCATTTTAAGTATATTTTTCGCTACCTTTTTATCTTATTCGTTTCTACTGATAATTTTAAGTTTTTAACTATTAACCTTTTAAACGTTAAATGGTCACAAAATAATTTATATTATAAATAATGTTTATTTAAACTTTATGTAGAGTATAAATTGATTTTTAGTTTTTTAAAAAGTATCGTATACATGTTAAATAAATAAGTTATTTTGTACTTGAGGTATAAATCGAAAACATAATCAAAATTTTTATTATTCATTCAGTTTATAAAAAAATTATTTTTTTTTCAATTAAAAATCAAACATCAGTTAAAAGCTGTAATACCTGTATGTGCTATTCATTTTTTTTGTTTATAGTGTTTGGAGTCTACAAATCTTATAATTAATATTAAAGTAAAGTAATAGCTGAAGTAATTATTTTCTTTTTTTTAAAATTCCATTGCTCAAATTCCTTTTTATTAAACAATTATTAATTTTATATCGAGTTGTTAAGATATATAATTATTGTAAAACATAATTTTGTTTATTTTATAATTCCATTATTACACTAACAATAACACTTTTACATTGAAGGCACCATTGATGTGTTTTATCATCTTTCTTTGCCTTTATTGAGCAATTAATATTGAACATACTATAAATTAGGAATACTCTCTGTGATACTTGTGTGCACATAGAATTGTTATTATTATATATTTTATTTTATTTTTAAATTGTATAAAAATAATCAAATATTATAATGACCAACACTGTCTAAATTAAAAAATTTAGTAGGTGTTATTTATGTGATTAATCCATTAATATGTTATTATTAAAAATTACCTATTGTGACTTAAACATTTTAATACACTTGTTGAAAAATCTACGAAAAGGCACTATTTTGTAATGCATACAAGCCCATTTTTTAACATTCAAAAATAAAGAGAACCATAATAATACTATAATTTTTTCTTAATGTAAATTAATAGTATCATATTTTGATTAATTTTCAACAATATGTATATATATATATATAATTGAGAAACTAATATTCTCTTTCTCTTATTTTTAATGACCTTTTTACTTTTTCTTGACATACATCAATATGAACACAGTAACATATTATGTTACTGTGTTCAACATAGTAATTTTAACTCCCTAACTTTATTATATTTTATCAGATTATAGACATAAAAAGCCAATAGTTTTCAATCATAGGTATTAGTGTACCTTAAACTTGATCTGTTTTTTTTTATATAGAATTTGGTCAACTATTGGTCACCTTATTTTATTGAACACTTAGGGTATTTGTAATGTTATATTGTTATTATTCAAAATAGGTATTTATAAAAAAATATGCATTGAAAATATTATGTAATATAAATATTATACAATATAAATGTATGATTATTCATGAACTAAGATGATATAAAATTTGAATTATTCATTTACTCATTTGAACTTTAATTTATATTGACTGTTAATAATTATTTTAAGAAAACTGATTTCTTGAACTTTATTATAATTAGTTGTTATAATTTGAAAACTTAACAATTGTTTTTCATTATTAATTTAATGATTATTTAGTTTTAAAAAAGCACAAATAAATAAGAGTACCTTAATATTCTTCAAAATCTTATTGTATTTAAATTCATGATAAATATTGCAATAAACTAGTTAAAATTTGTATTGGCTATTGAGTTTTTGTACTATTGTATCATGAGTAACTTAACAAAATATTGTATGAATAATTTTGAGTGGATGAAAATAGAGTATATCAAATTTAATGAAGTAGATTTGTTTTTCTCTTAAATTAGTAAAATATTGGTCAGAAAATAGAAAAATTAAAGAAAAAGCATTACTAAATTACTATCAAAAATAATAATATTATTTTAAATAATAATTTCATTTCATTTAAGGGTTTTTTAATTAATTTTATCAGATAACTATGAGTTAGGTGACTTTACAATAAGTTTACGCATCTTCTAATAAACTTAAATCTAAGGTTTGTATAACTGAATCATATTCTTGGCATGTATGCTCAATATTTAGGACAAATTTAGCAAAATGTAATAATTCTGTAACGCCAAAAGATCATATATTTTATTTAGTTGAAGATGTCGCCATTAAAAATTGAAAAAATGTCTCTAGTAACCTGTAAATAGGAAAAGACCGCCAAAAAAATATGATTTTTAAAATCGATAAATTTCGACATTATTTTAAACTTTTTCTTAAAACTGTCATAACATTTTGAAAAATGAACGAATCAAAATATACTTTTTTATATGTATAAATACCTTAGATATTTCTGAGACTTTTAAAAGACTCGCCCTTTACCTGTCCACAGGTAATATTCAAAATGGCAACTTTTCATGAAAATTTAACTTTTGAAAATGTTCGGAAATACTGCGTCCTTCAAACATATGCTAAACTAAACCTTATGTTACGTACTACAAATTAAAATTTACATATATATATATATATTATAGATTTTTAGCACTTTAAAACATCACAATAAGTACTATAAATAAATTAAAAATAACTTGTTAATTAATAAATCAAAAAATTCAAAAATACCAAAAAGAATTTTCTTAATATAACTATTACTCTAAGAGTAATCGAGTAGCTACTATTAAAAGAGTCACATATATACAACACCTTATAATTTTTTATAACTTCCTCGTAAAAATTACATTACTAAATTATTCAATATCAATATCTTACTAAGTTCAATTACTATAATAAGTGCTTATTCGTGTATTATACTTCATAAATATGAAAACAAATCATGTAGTCAGGATATAAATAGAAAAATAGGAAATCATTTGGCTTTTGGAATAATTTAAAAGTTGCTTGAAGTGTTCTTTCACTGTCAGTTATCATCTATACAACTGTGCTGGGTTTTATAAATTTTGGTTACTGAAATGTTTTTGTTTATGCAAACACACGAAAAGCATGAAACAGAAATGCAATATAAAACACGTCGATATATCCAAAACTATATTTTTAATATTACAATTCATGTATGCTTTAACATATTTATATAAACACTTATTAAAAATTTTAAAATTCCTGACTTAAATATAGGATAATTACATAATGAGTTATAAGCATTTTAATATATAGTAGTATGTAGCACTAATGGAGTGTGTGTCATAAATATACACCAATACAAGCAGTACCTACCCACACTACATACCCATTCATAGTATTAAAACTCTTGTAACTCAATAAGTACGTATCCTTAAGTTGTTATCGAGCCATTAAAATATNATTAAAACTCTTGTAACTCAATAAGTACGTATCCTTAAGTTTGTAAGAAAAACTACAAAATAGTTCAAAAATTGTTTTAAAAAAATTACAGCAAACTTTTAATTGTTTATTTATTTGTTGTTGGTTAATTTTCAATTTTAATGTCCAAGGTAAATTTAATTAGACGTTAATTAATAATTTATTAAAGAAATTATAAGATATTTCAAGCTCTATAAAACTTTAACCACTCAATTTTAATGTTTTACATTTAATTATCAATGCAACAGTTGAAACATTGAAATGTAGTATTGATAATTTCAGTTTAAAAAATCCAGCACAGGGGGGTCGAGGCACAGATAATGTATAATTTTAAAAAATTGGTGGATTATTCCAAAAGCTACATGATCTGTTATTTCCTTATTAATATCCTGATGAAGATAAAGTATGTCGAATGAAAAAGGGATATAAATATTATTTCTCATAAAAAAATTGTGTTGATCCATACACTTTTCAATAAGTTATAGCATTATAAAGTTAAGAATGTAAAATATAAAATCGAGAATTTTCACACAAAAATAGCATTTGGTAGCCATTTTCACTGTGAAGACAAAATAAAGTCCGACATTTTTTTTTCCATAACAAAGAACATTACATTAGCTTTAATATAAAATATATATAAAAATGTCAGACTTTCCGGAAAAATTTCAAAAGTTCTACTTTCTATATGCATTTTTCAGATTTGAACCCCCCCGTATATAGGGAAATGGTCAGATTTAAAAAAAAAAGTATGTCAATTGAAAGATGTATATAAATACGGTAGTTTTAATTTAAGATATATATAAAAGTGTCAGATTTTCTGAAACACTTTCAAAAGATTAGTTGAAAATGTAAATTTTTTGTGAAAAAATTGTCATATTAAATCCCTCCCTGTGGGTATGTAAATGGTCAGATTTATAAAAAAATATATACCAAATGATAAGTAAAGACATCGTGCATGTGTAGAAAAAAAAATTATATTGATTTGGTCATTTTTAAAAAGTTAGGGCAGTTTTAAGTAAAAAAAATTGAAAAAATGTTCAAAATTAGCGATTTTTAAATTTGTAATTTTTTTGGAAATTTCCCCATTTATGGGGAACGAGGGAAATTTTTTCAATTTTTGAGGGTAATGTCTTCGGCTAGATACAATTTGTGATCTTTTGATGTATTGTTGAAACAAATCTGATCAGCAAGAGCTAAGAAAAAGTGGTAACAGACACAAAAAAATAAAAAAAAAACACATCACAGTAAAACCAATACCTTCTCAGCTTCACATCGAAGCTAAAAATTCCTGAAATATAAGTTTTATTAAATGTAATGAAGTAACTTGTAGAGGCTATGTTTTAAACTAGAAACTTCTCTTTTGCCATTTGTATGTAAACATCCACCTGAGAAAAATAGATAATAATATTTCTCTAAATAATGTATTTTTCAATAGGCACAAATGTGAGTTTTTCAAATGTTTCAAAGTTTCTAATAAATTTTTTTTATTTTTCAGAAGAAAAGTTTAAAGTTTTAAAATGTTATTAATCATTATTTTAAACATTAAATAATAAACAATTTGTCTTCTAGAAATAATTTAATTGATTATATTAACATTGAATAATTCAAAGGGCAGCTAAATTTATTTTATTACTATTATAATAATAATAAAACCAACATTATAATAATATTATATTGTACAGATTAATTAATTTAACAGTTACATTATTGTTATAATTGTTCAGAAATTACAAATAATATTATTATCATTATCATCAACTCTTAATATTATTTGACTGAATGTATATTTCATAATACTAACATGCAGATCATTATTCTAACTTATAAAAAGAAAAAAAAAAATATATATATATATATATATATAATTTATTTAAATAAAATAATAATACAATAATAAAAAAAAATTTGGGAGATTATACTTTTAATCAAAACAATTTTGAATTGTTTATATGACAGTATAAAATTACAAATAAATCATTAATGACTAGCCTAAATAACAATATATTTATAAATTAATAGATTACATAAGTGAATTATAAAAATTCATTGTTCAATAAATATTCTGAGTATAACCTTCTGCACAGATATAGAGGGTATTACAAACAATGGTAATAAATCATAAATAATAATAATCTATTACCAATAATAATAAAACAATATTTGAATGATCAAACAGGATTTAGGTGTTAAAAATTATAACTGATCATTAACATCTCGTTTCGTACAAACCACTGCGTCCAATATAACGAACCCACTTAACAACATCATGATCAGAGTAATTCAATTTTGGTTCAAAAACTTTTAAATACCTTACTTTAAATCCAGAAGGAGCAAACGGTACCTCAAAATTCATTGATATTGGTGGTCTTGTCCATTTTTTTTTCGTGTCAGTCTCCAACAAATCAATTTCAGCTGATAACTGAGTTTCTTTCATTCCTGCCATTCTTTTAATTTTCCATACAATTGCATTATCTGATGCTTTGTACTTGGCTTTACCTTTTAAACAAAGTAATTGAACTCCAGCAGTATTCAATGGTGTAGGAATTTTTACTTCAATTTTTTGTCCTAGGAGTGAAGGTTTAAAATTAGACTTTAATACAGCCTTTACTTCCATCCGAGTACGACCGACTTCACGAACTAAAGGAATTACTCTAAAAGGTAGTGATATATCCTTGGTTGTGCGATAACGCATCAACTCAAATTCTCCATCAGGAGGAATAAAACTAATGGAATGTTCAGTTTCAAATTTAGAGAGTTTAACACACTGGTGAAATTGACAGTCATCTATTACGACTACTGGTTTTCCTGATGCAGTTCTTGAACCTGTCTCATCGATTATTTTTGTTCCTTTAGATTCCATAACTATTTTATCATTAATACCAAATTTACATTCTGGCATACCACTCAAATATGATTTCATTAAAATACGTCCAGCTACATGAGCTGATAATACTTGACCTTGTGGTGACATCAACAAGTTAACATATTCCAGAACATCCAAGAATAATTCGTTTCGACGATATTTAATTCCTTCACGGCGCCATCCAATCTGTCCAGTGACTTGAGATGTAATTTGCATTTGTTCTTCTTTGCTTTGTGATTTTATACCAGTTTGAGTAATAAATGTTTTAAGAACGCCAGTGTCACAATTTTGAGGATAACCAAAATCTAATATCTCGTCTAACAACTCATAGATAAGAACAAAGTTGTTTTTTATATTTTCTTCGTTAATCTTTCCAAAATATGATTGCATCACCTGAGTAAACCGAATAAGAAACTCAAAAACCATGGCACCATTAACATTTTGTTTAGTGACAGCAGCTAGCCAAATGTTAGCTCTTCTTATGTGAAAAAATGATGTACGTGCAATATTTGTTACTGGAGATCGCACTTGCTGACGAGCATGAATAACATTAACACGAAATGCATCTACAGCGTTTCGACCTATATCATCTCTATAAACTCTCGATATAAGCACTTCCCCTTTATGGTTATACATAAAAAGTCCACCGATCATGATAATAACGATGTTACACAGTTTATAAATAAATGTAAAATTGTAATACTGTACTTGTTCGTGTAAATTTTGAATACTGTTATTTGTCAAATTCGCAACTGAAATATTTATTTATTTTGATAATGGTAAAAAAAAATATTTTCATCGGCGTTTCCCTTTATTTATTAACCTATTGATCGGCATTAACGAACATTATCTTGAGTCTACAAACTGTTGTGTTGTTATCACAATGGAGGTAAAATATAGCACTGTGGCCAATGGAGGCAACAATGTGCTACCAGTAAACTGCGATTACGTTATTAAGTTGGGTATTCCCATAACTTTCAATATATCATTAGTAATGCTGAAATACGTATAGCGATCTTTATAGTTAATATTAAGTAGTTTTATGAGATAAATTAAATTCAACTAGAGTTCGTACCCCAATGTAAAGAATATATTTTCTATCCATCGTGATATGCTAGTGTCACAAAAAAGCGCTCGTTGTAGTGGTAAAAGTGTGCATTACGACAGGTTTTGAACATACCACAAGTTATGAAATATTTTTGAAACATATCTTTTACTCTAAAGCAGTTGATTATAAAAAATGTATTGATTTTAAATTATATTAAAAAATAACAATTTTGAACGATTCAAACTAAGGATTGATAATAATTCTTACAAAAACAGTTTTAACCATTGAATACTTATTTTGTAATTTATATTTAACTGATTTCCGCATCAAAACCGAATATGAAATAAAATAAGTTAAATAAATTGTAAGAATCTAAAATTGTTTTTAAAAACCAAAAACGATAACCAGGATTGTTCAAAACCCAATTTTTGAAACTGAAAAAGAATATTTTAAAATCGAGTTTGAAAACTTAACTGAACTGGAAATCATAATCGGTTTTCTGAATAAAATATTAAAATGTATGTAATATTTGTGTTACATTATCCTCATACTTATATGTAGTGATAAGCGTAACCTGTAAAATAATGTACAACTGACCTCTATAATGGTCAGTTGTAGTTCATTTTCATGATCAGTATTTCTTTTATTTTTTTTTTGATTATCACTTTTGGTAGCGATATATTTTGTAGGCGGTGCCCATATCAAGGTACTGCCTCAAGGCCTATTGATGATTTTAGTCCAGGCCCTGGTTATCTTTTTTCATTGCTTGAGCGAATGTAACGCCATTTTTATGTGTGAAAGTTTATTCATATGTTGAACAATAGTCACTTTTAAAGGATTAGACTTTAATTCTGACGCTTATTATAGACTGAACAGCCTTCCAGTTGACTGTATGATTTTTACCATAACTAGTACACTTCGCTTTATTTATCATAGATTTAGGACAGCCTAAAGTCTTATGTTTTTCACTATACTTAACACACACTGGTGTTTTGCGATAGTAATTTTATGTATGATTAAAATATTGACAGTTTTTGTACTGCGAGACTTCTTTTTCTGATGTTCTACTAGACTTTGTATTGACTTCTCTCTACCTAATAAATATTTTTATTATTAGTTTGCGGTTCTAATCTCACATAAATCAATAGTAGTCTTATATGTGTCCATTCATTGTTTTTGTTTTTTGAAACATTTCTTTTTTTTATTAGTGATATGTGTGCCAAATGGCTCATATCTGCTAGTGCACATTTAATAATTATCTATCGGCTGCGGGACACACTTAATGAATATAAAACTTACCAATGTATTTTATAATTTAATGACAAACTATACATATACATTTAATATATACACGAGAACGAAATAAGAGTGTTGTTTGTTAAGCTATCTATTAAAAATTATCCCAAATATGTATTTTTAAATTAATATATTTTTTTGGGGCGAGGTAAATCATTGAGCCCCTAAAATTATCCTATAAAGCCTTTTGTTTTTAATAATATGTAGTTAGTGTCTATTTAACAAGACAAAAAAACTTAATGAATAATACTTAGTTATAACGCTTAGAACGAACAATTTGATCGAAACGTAATCAATAAATAAAAAACATGTGATGTTAATACACATATAATGTCGTTCAACATTACCTATACATATACCTTATGACGTAAAACAATTCTTAATAAAACAAAAATAAATTATTTTTAAACGTTATAAATAAAAACCTCTATGTAAGAAAATAATAGTAATTTGCCCATATTAAAAACTGCTTATGGTAGAGAATTATTTCGAACCCTTTTAACGTTAAACATAAAAATCTAAATTCATGGAATTTAGATAAAATTGACTAGACACGAGACTTCATCAAGCAATCCGGTGTTGTTATACATTTTCCGTAGAAGGGGGAATTTTGAAATAACAGCGTCATTTACTATTTTACATAAAAATTGTATTACGTTTAAATGTTATTACATAAAATTTGATTATAGATAACGTTTAGGGGCGTATTCACATATTTTCCGTGTATAGGTATTTAAAAATTAGCCGCTCTTCATTACGTTATGACGGAGAAGGCTCATTTTTATATATTTTAGCCATAACACTACTAATTCTTCCTCGAAAAAATTAATGTATTTAAAAATATTTTTCAAGCAAGTCTATGTTTATTAATAAATCATAAAATAAGTTGCTTGTAGCTATTAATAAACATATCATAAATACACAATAAATGAAAACGATAATGATAATTATTAGGAAATCAATATGTCTTAACAACAATTAAAAAATAAACCCAGCACAGTGGGGTCGTGGCATAGTTGGGTCCAGTATAGATGATATCTGACAGTGATTAAAATCACTATCATAAAAAACGCTTCGATGCAAATCTGTAGATATTGTTTAATTAAAAAAAAAAAAAATTTGTCAAAATAGCATATTTTTGAATATGGTAGCCATTTGCGCATAGAAGATAGGTCGTCGGGACAAATTATTTTTTTTTTCATTTTATAGTACATAAAATAAGCTTTAATTTGATATATGTTTAAAGGACGCAGTATTTCCGGAACATTTTCAAAAATTAAGTTGAAAAAGTTATTTTTTGTAAAAAAGTTACTATTTTAAATCCCCCCAGTGAGCAGAATAAGTGTTAGATTTTCAAAAAAAATTATATCAAATGAAAGGGAAATATCTAAGGTTTCA
>NW_026099573.1:12372785-12373588 GCF_025091365.1 Daktulosphaira vitifoliae
AAAAAACTAAAAAAACACGCTTTTAAAGCACATCGAACTAAAAAGTTAAAAATAATTTTTAAAATAAGTTTAAAATAATTATGAAAAAAAATACTAGTATTATTGTGATAAAAGCGTGGGTGCATTGTGTCATATTTTTCGTATATTGAGCGCCCCACGCTTTTATCACAATAATACTAGTATTTTTTTTCATAATTATTTTAAAATTATTTTAAAAATTATTTTTAACTTTTTAGTTCGATGTGCTTTAAAAGCGTGTTTTTTTAGTTTTTTAAACTATATTTTTTTTAACACGCTTATATTAGTTTCACCTGTATGTATGTATGTATGTATGTATGTTTGTAACTCTCAAAACGCCACACATTATCGCATATTCCGTCGTCTAGATTAGACTGTCATAACGCATTCACCCCACCCCGCGCCACGATCATCACACGCCGGCAATACTATTCCTTTATAAATTTATTTTTGGTTATCGTACCCGTACACGCGTGCTTGTCATCAATATTATATATATATATAAACAAATTTTTATTTTGACTGACCATTATCATCCGCGTGCATACGGCTTACGTATATATTCCTACCGCCGTTTATACCTCAGGTTTAACGTTAGTCCGACCCGACCGCCCACAAAACACGGCTATACCTAGTGCATGATACGTTTACGTACTTAAGTCGCTCTACATGTATATATATACAGGGTGTTCAGTAAGTCAGGAAACGGGTATCTATTGTTCTCATTGTTACAAACAATGAGAACAATAGAAACCCGTTTCCTGACTTACTGAACACCCTGTATA
>NW_026099573.1:12374651-12400827 GCF_025091365.1 Daktulosphaira vitifoliae
TTAGCGATTTTTAAATTTGTAATTTTTTTGGATATTTCCCCCATTTGCGGGGAACGAGGGAATTTTTTTCAATTTTTAAGGGTAATGTCTTCAACTAGATACGATTTGTGATCTTTTAACGTATTTTTTAATCATGAATTTACTATTTATTGTAAATGAGTAACTATTTTTAAGCGTTCTTATTGTGGTATATCTAAATTATCCACGACCTTTAATTATGGTATTACTCCCTAATTCGGATATGCCGTTATAAAGTGTTTATTTTTGAAGTTTAACACTTAATAAGTATTCACAGATTATCCTGATGAATTGCCTATAATTTAGTATTTATTAAAACAAAATATACTCTGATCTTTAATATTGATATGATCTTTAATATGATTCATCTTTAATAAGAAAATAACCACATTTGATTAAAAATAAATTATAATAACTAAAAAAAAATAGTACTTTCTTTGTTTGCAAAAAAATATTTTCTTTTATTAATTTAGTTATAATTTTTTATGAATATACTGCAGACAAGATTAACTACGATAAAACTTTTAATTAAAAATTTATTAAGTTCACATTTTTTAAGATTTTTGTCTTCCATTTTTACTAGCATTTCAGTAAAATTGTAGGCAATTTATTTTATCAGTAAAATGATTACGTGTCAGGTATATTTTTTTCAGTTATAACGTTGTAGTTATTTAATTTTCTCTCATTTTAAAAATGTAATTATATATTACTGTTTTTTTTTTAATTAAATTGAATTTTAAATTTAATAAAAATAACTTTATTGTTTAATATTTTAAATAGATTAAATTATCAAGTAACAATTACTTCAATCTTCATGGATTGTGCTTTGTTGGTTAGTACAAGAGTTAATTAAAGCATAAATAAAGTTTAATTTAACACTAGTACTATACAAATAATAAAACTTGATGTAATCATTTTATAATAAGTCAATTTTAATGTTATTAGTCTATGTTTAATCTTTTTCTTATTTTACCTCGCCCCTATCCTAATTATTTAGGGTCGACCATCCTTATCCTTAAATTCCTTCTAACACGATCATTATTTACGCTCACATCAGCCGTCCTTATATCACATTCAATTACATCCCTCTATCTCTTTTTTGGTCTTCCTCTACCTCTTCTTCATTTAACATTAATTTATATAACTATTCTCACAGCTTTCGATTCCTCTCTTCTCATAACATGACCAAACCATCCAAGTTTATTTTCTCTCATCTTATCTACGATTGACGTTACACCTATACTCCCTCTTATATGTTCGTTCCTTATCTTATCTTCTCTAGTCACTTCACTCATCCATCTAAACATTCTCTTATTAACTATTACATACTCTTCTTACTAATTTATGTTTAATACAATGATTAATTATTTAGGAACCAACCCTATACACCATCAAAGGAATTTCTATTTTGGATAATGATGGAAATCGAATACTAGCTAAATATTATGATGATAATTTATTTCCCACAGTTAAAATTCAGAAAGAATTTGAAAAAAACTTATTTAATAAAACACATAAAGCAAATGCTGAAATTATCATGTTAGATGGGATAATATGTTTGTATAAAAGTAATGTGGATTTATTTTTTTATGTTATGGGTAGCTTACATGAAAATGAGGTAATTTAAATATTTCATATTTTTATCAAATTAATTACTTAATTTAATTTTTAATCTTTAAATTAACAACTTAAGAGTACTGTCGTTTTTGTTTTTCTTATAATTTATTATCATTTATCACTTAAAAACATTTAATTATAAAAAAAAAATGGTCAAACACTTGATTTAATTATCTATATGTACGTTATCTTCTCAGATCTGATCATTGTTTGAGTTATAGAGAACATTTACTTATTACTGCTTTAGTTGTACCTTTTTATTAATCTGTAAAGTACAACAAATTTATCCCACTACTCCTTTCAATTTCTCAGACTCGTTATGAAATATATTATTTTATTTTGTGTGACAAAATCATCCATATATTTACAAGATCATTAATTTTGTTGTCCACCATTTACATCTGCAAAATGTATAATTCTACCATTTACCCAATCGCAGACAACACACATTTGTATGTTATATAGAAATTAATTAAATGGGTAACAAGTGTGGCCTTAATAACAAGGCATTGCCTTTAATAGATGATAATGATTTAATGAAATTATAATGAATACTTTTTGATTAAAAAAAACTATAAGTTCTTTTTTTTTTTTTTTTTTTGTAAACTGGATGAAGTGTTTTGATAATACTTCATATATTTTCTTTGCTTACAACATAATATTTTATTTTTTTATGGTAGGCGTTTAAATGTCATGTCAAAATTTTATTCTTTTCAATTTTTAATAATATTCTAAAAAAATCTGACTTCATCATTTCTACAGCAAATTAAAGCTACATTTTATTAGCTTTAAATACAATGTACTTTAAGATAAGAAAGAAAAACTATCTTGAATCTCAATTTCTAAGAGTTGTTGTGAATTGAAGCCAAAAATTCTTACAACTTCCTGTAAAACTTGGCAATTTTGTAATTTTTTGCAATGTAACAAAAAATTTGCATCATTTTAAATTATTTTATATGAAAGCGTGTTTAATATATTTGATTAAAAAAAGAAAAACGTTCTGGTGACTTTTCCTCTTATAAGTAATTGGCGTTTCATATTAAAAACTATGTAAATCTTAGTAAATATGATCAATTTTTTAAATTTGTTTATAATACACATACAAGTATTCATACTTGTATATGTACTATTCATATGACAGTGAAACTGTCAAGTATCAATTAATACTAATTTAAAAAAGTTTCTTAACTCCACTATGCTGGATCTTGACTGTACTTTATATTTTTATTTATTTGTATTTTATAAGGTAATATATCTTTAATAAATTAGTAAGTAACAATAAATATCTGATTAAAATTCTTTATTTTATTCTGTTAGTTGCTTTTGATGAGTGTTTTGCAGTGTATGTTTGATTCTATTGGCCTAATTCTTAGAAAAAATGTTGAGAAACGAGTGATTTTGGATAATTTAGATGTTGTTATGTTAGCATTAGATGAAATTTGCGATGAAGGGTAACTAGACTCACTAAAAGTGAAATTTAAAAGAGCTTTAAATAAAATTATTTTATAGAATTATTCTTGAAGCTGATTCTGGAGCTGTTGTACAAAGAGTAGGTTTACGGATTGATGATATACCAATAGGGGAACAAACAGTTGCTCAAGTAAGTTAAAAATAGTTGTTATATACAATATATAATGCTCAATAAAATTTTTTTCAGGTTTTCCAATCAGCTAAGGAGCATTTAAAATGGTCTTTATTAAAATAAAGATTAAAAATAATATATAGTAATTTGTATATTATTTTTATTTTAATTTCTCAATAAATTATTTGTTGAACTATTTTAACAGTTAAAATAAAATAATATTACTTTTTTTTAAATTTTAAAGTCATAAAAGCCAATAAAGTCTTTACTCTTAAAATTTGAAATAATAAGGAAATTATTAATGTAATATAATTTCAAAACAGCAAGGGCTATTTTTTATTTATAATTTAAACACGTATATATAAATAAACTACATTTTAAACATTAATTTATTACAAGTTATTGCATTTTATAATATATAATTAACAATTTTTCAATTAAATTTGACATAGAAAATAAAAGGAAAAAAATCACAATTGAAAATTTATATTTATAATTTAGGTAATTTATTAATTATTTACAATTTAGTAGTTATATATTATGTATTCTAATGTATTTTGGTTATTATTCATGGAGTTTAAACATACTTATTTTTATTGGAGCCAAACTTTATTTAAAAAAATATATTTAAAATATAACATAATAATGGGATGAATAAATAACTATACATTCATATGGACAACACCCTTTATTAAAATAATACATCAAAATTAGCTAAAGTGTCAAACAAAAAAGTTGTTTATAAATTGATATTCAAAATAAAAATTCTTGTTTTAGCTGTTTTATCCATATTCCACCAAATGAGAAGTACAAAATAAATAATTTAACTAAAAATTTAAAGTTTTTGGCTAAAGGTAGTGAAAACTAATAAAAGAAAAATTAGTCAAAATTCTCTATTTCAAAGTAGACACATTTTTTACTACTTGTAATATATACCTAGGTGGTTTAATTATATTATTCAGGAGTTTGTTTAAACAAACTTGAAGTCTTCAAAATTATTTTATCTTACACATAAGAACATTCTTCTTTATGACAGATACATGCTAAAGAATCGTCTAAGTGTGATCAACACACTTAAGGCGTTAATCAACTAAAATTAATATTTGCAATTGACAAAGTCATAATTAATGATTATGAAAACTCAGAAGAAAACAAAACAAGAAAAAATTAAATAAATCACAATATCTCATAAATCATTTTCAACAAAAACAAGCAAATAAAACTCTCTGTAACTTTAGATATATACCTTAATTAACCAGATTAAGTTTTCAGAGCAATGTATGGTATCATGACAATGGTAAAATTTTATATAAATAATAATATGCCTTCAACCAGTTCACCATTTTTACACTCTAAGTATTTCCAGTGACTTATTATAGCAAATTGCAATCCAATCTGGCTGTGTGGCACCCCATTGTATTTGGTTAATTTCACCTTCAGCAGCTGTGTATGCTAGTATTGGATCTTCAATTGCTCTTGGCATTTGCTGGATATCCCAAATTAACGCTTGATGATCATCACCTAATCAGATAATATTACAAGTGTGCATATACTATTGTTTTTTGAATAAAATATTATTAGAAAACTTTTTTATTGAAAAAATTCATAGAATTTTATTTAAATTAATAAAAATAGTTCTTAATTTACCTGCAGTACAAATGTGACAAGATGAATGTGGAGCCCACGCAATGCCATTCACACATGCTCTATGATTATTTAATCTAGCAACTGGTGTGCATGGTACTCTAACATCAAGTATAATAACCTTAAAAATAAAAATTATATTATACAACATATATATTTATATATATATATTTACCTCGCATGCATCCATAGCAACAGTAGCTAGATAATTAGGATCCTGTTTATTCCAGGCAAGTCGAAGTAAAGGAGAGTGCTGTGGGTCTTCATATATAATGGTAGAATGTTCAAGGTGCCTCAAATCAAACATTCTTACAGAACCGTCAGCTCCTATATTAGAACCATACATTTAATAGAGCTAATACAAGAATTCTGAATAACATACCAACTGAAGCAAACATATCTCGGCCACCACCAGCACGACTAAAAGCAATATCATAAACTTCTTTATCATGAGCAATTAATTGTGTTTTTACATGTCCAGCAACTGAGTTAATTCTTCCAACAATCTGTATAATAAGTTATATTCAAAAAATGTTATTATCATAAAAGTTAATTTAAATTCAATATTTCGAAACTATAAAATAATGGTATTTTATAATTAAATATGATTAATTATATACATTAAAGCTTTCTACATTTATTTCATTATATCTTTTATGCCAAATTAAAAACTATCCTTTTTTGTGTGCTAGATCATTAATATTTATAATTCATAGCTTTCATAGCTCATTCATTCAAATGAGTCTGTATTAAATATGGAAACATTTTATTGTAAGTTATTAAAAAATTTAAAATTTTAATATAATTTAACTAATGTACATTTAAATTGAAAGAAATTAAATTTTTAATAATGTAAAATAATAAATACCTGTGTAGTTTCTAAACCCCAAATTGTACAAGTTGTGTCAATACTTGAAGTACCGATTAAATTAGGGTCAACTTCATTCCAATCAAATGATGTGAGAGGTGCACAGAAATCAGAATTTTTATTCTAAAAATTTAATAAAAATGATCATTTAATGTAATTTAAAAAATTGATCAAATAATATAAACAAATATAATTAATATTAATATATTACATTATTTAATATACATTCTAATCTTGTTTCTGGCTCTCCAGCTCTCCATATTCGTAAATAATCACCACTTGTAGCTAATAAATCAGGAAATACACCTTTCTAAAAAATATAACATAAAAAATAAAATAATTAGTAAAATATTAGCTTTACTATTAAAAATTAATTTTAAATAGAATTAAATATATTACACTATCAGGTATCCACATAATTTTGGTGGTAGGATATGGGTGATCAAAGGTGCTTTTAGGGCTGAATTCAGATACTTCTTCATCTAATGATACAATTTGAACTTTGTTATTGTATTCTTCTACAAAACTGCCAATAGCTAATCTATTAAGTTTTAGATTATTTAATTCATTAATTGTATTTTTAAATGGGCAATGTGTAATATAAGTAAATGGAATGTACATCTAGTGAAGAAAAATTATAAACCAATAATAATGACATAATATAGAATCATAATACAATTAAATAGAAATTCTTTAATTATATATATATATATATATAAAAGTACAGATTGAGTTATTAGCAAACAAATCAACATTAGCTTTATTTACTAGTTGTATTAACCTATTTATGGGTGCATTCTGACTATATTTTGATTGCTAAAATAGTAAACAGAAGGTGTTCAACTACCTAGTACTACAGCAAGTGTCAGTAAACTCATTATAATTCATTATCAACAATAAATAATAATTCATTAACGGTAATAATTAAGTATTATCGAGTTTCATAATTTAGAAAAAGTTTCAACTTTATTTCTTTATCATAAATTATTTTCAAGACACCAACAATTAAAATGGTTAACATTATCTTGCAGCAATAAGCCATCTATTAAGGATCGTATAATGCAAAATATTTCATTAGCAAAAAGTAATATAAAAGAGTTGGTAAATATAATGTCATTGATGTAAAAATTAATAGTAAAAGGCTACAAAGTTCACCTTTCTGGCATTCCAGAACTAACTTTAAACATATAGGATTTACAGTTTTTGAGTTTAACATTTTGAGACTTATCAGAAGTGTAAAAATAAGCCATCAATAAAAAAGGTCACATATACCAGACAAAAGTAACTTGGAAAAAAGAATATTGTTATTGACTTTTTAGATAATATGAACATTGTTGATAAATTTAATGTATAGGTTTTGTTCACCAGAGTCTAACCGCAATCCAAGATCATACATGATTTTGGAGAAACACTTTCACTGCTTAACTGCTTAAACCGATAAATTGCAAGAATTTTTAAATTTTTAAATAATTTCAGTTTTACCTACTGGTGAATAAAATTACATATATACAAGGACATATATACAATATATGACAATTTACTCCAACGGTTAATAGAAGTTGGATTAATTTTAATACCAATGGTTTTTAACAGGTCATATACAATATAATTGATCCGATGAGATAGAAGATTGGATATTTGAAACATTAAATAAAATTATATTTCATCTTGTAATTGACAATCTGTAAGCTCAGATTAAATTGTCACTATATTAATATCAGAAGAATTAGTTTAGGTATTCTCAATAGCCATAATTTTTACTTTAGGCTGCTTAATTTTTCTTTTCAGAAACCTGTTTTCAATAATAACATTAGTTATTTAACTAGATAGATTATCAAGTTTAGATTCAATAGATTCATATTTTTTATCTTGATATTTGATTTCATCAAAACTAGAATTCATTGAATAGACAATTTTATTTTGTGATTTTGTTAGATCATTTACCATTTTACCAAGTTTGTTAATTTTTTCATTAAATTAATCAACTTTTTTTTTTGAGCTATCTAATGTAAGATTTGTCAATTCGCATTACCTTTTTAAGCATATAAAGAGAAATTAGGTGAATTAAATATAATTTGATATATAAAATAAAATAATAATAAATATATACTAGAATGTCAGATGCAACACCAAATAATAAAAATTTTTTAGTAAATTAAAAATAAATATTTGACTACTTACCGAAATCGTTTATCAGGACGAACTGACCAATTCATACTATACAGGGGCCAAGGTGCTTCATATTTATAAATTTCTTTACGCTTAGGAGTGGAACCATGAACAGCCATTATAATTTTAATCTTAAAAATATTATTTATTGTTCAATAAAATTAATAAAGTTATATTTACGATATCATTTATGATATATATAGTTAAGTAAAATAAATATGAAAGTTGTTATTACAAAGATATTTATTAAATGCTTGTCTTTTCATAACAAAAATATAATGGTTAATATTTTACTAATTAAAGAAATCACAAAACGACTGAATCTCGAAATAATAAACACGATTTAAAATAAAGAATGATTACTCGTTTTTGACAATAGTTATTTACTTACTTATATCACAAATACTACAGTTATGAGGTTGTTTTTACTATCTCTAGTTTTTCTTTTAATTAATTTTTTTGGTTTTTTCCCCTATACATAGCTGCAAATTTTCGAAGTATTTCCTTGGCACTTCGCCGGTGCAAGCATTTTTAAGGATCGTTTCATCAATTGTCAAGATCAAACGATAGCTATAAAATTACAGTAAAATGGAACCAAATGACTTGAATCGTCTCAAAACTCTAGGTATGATTAACTAAATTAATTTTATTGAGAAACAGAGATTAATATCAGAAATCTTAAAAAACGTAAACAAACGACGCGAGCATGATAATGATTTGGAGTCCGGAGTCTGCCGGTCAAATAGAAGCTCAATGACCTCCACGGCGTCTATATGTTATCAAAATTCGATAACGTCTCAGACATGTAACGAGGGAGGAAAAGTTTCATCTGGAACAACCCATAAACAAATATAGTACCTGCTCATATTCAAGCTATTTACATTCCGAGTAAACTTAAATCGATGTCGTTTAAAAATTCTTAGTAATGTTCGATAAACTAACAAATATTATAAAATAAACATAGCAAAATAATTCAATTGCTTATATTTCTTTTTTTTGATAGATATCGTCATGTATGCTTTGGTGAAACCTGGGAAAACTTCGTCGTCGCGACAGCGCAACAATTTACAACAAAATGAAATAAAAAAAGAGCCCATTATTGATCCTGGAGATTTTAGTCAATTATCAGATTCAGACGAAGATTCTGTGACCGAAATTGTAAGCAAATATTTAGCTAAAAGGAACATTGAGGTAAGCTTCTATTTTAAAAATTATTTTTAACTTGAACTATGGTCTGTTATGGTCAATATTATTTTATAAAATAATCAACACCTAAACTTTCTTTTGTACNTAAGCAAATATTTAGCTAAAAGGAACATTGAGGTAAGCTTCTATTTTAAAAATTATTTTTAACTTGAACTATGGTCTGTTATGCAATATTATTTTATAAAATAATCAACACCTAAACTTTCTTTTGTATCTCATAAAACAATAGAATTCTACGTGTATTAGTCAATATTTTAATACAATTTAAAATTAAATTATTTTTTAATACAGCAATGAAGCCATTGATGTAGTATTCTTTTTCATTAAAATTTAAGACCAAATACTAGTATAGTATTAGTTAAATAGTTTTACCTATTTATCCATCTAACTTAGAAGGATATTAGAGTTATTAGCCATTTTATTATTCAAGTAAGCCCACTGAACATAAAGTATAATTTTTAAATTAATAAGAATGTAAAAAACTAGAAGATTATATTTCTTACAAAGATAAAATCAAAGTCAAAGTTGGTATTGAAATATATATGACAAAAAAAATTATTTTAACCATACTTACATGAAATAATAATAAAAATTTATTCTAAAATTTCAGTGATAAAAAAGGTGAATACATCAAATATTTTTCAAAAAATTATCATCTAAGCGTGTCATTAGTCGCTTAAATCCTTATAAGCCTTTAATCTACTGGTCTCCATTTTACCAAGTCCTAATTGTATTGTTTTTTTTCCTATTAAAAAAACCTAATAATTGTATACTTTTTTACTCAGTTTTATTAAAGTCTTAGAACACTATTTTTTACTAGTTTTCAAATGAAATTTTGATTGTGAATGAAATTCTACAATTTTTTTACTTAATTATAATCAACTACTTTTTTTATACATTTTTTCACCTAAAGTAACAAAATGTATAACATATTTTATTGAAATAAAAGAGTTATGTGTTTTTTTATATTATTTTTCAGAGTTCTTACATTACTAAACAAAAAGTGACTAATAAAAATGTTATGGAATATATAAATATGCGTTTTGTTCAAAGCAATTTTAGAACTTTAGGATTTCATGATCCTAATGATCAAAATCTACCAGAAACATGGGAACAATTCCTTGAGTAATAAAACATTTTGCTATTTATACATATTAATAAGAATAAAAGACTTTGGTATATTTGATCATTTGGGGGGGGGGGGGGAAAGTACTTTAAAAATGTAAATTTCCCATTAATGAAATAAAATTGACTTAAGCCTTTTTTTCATGTTAATAAAGATGTTTATTTATATTTATGCACTGCTACAGTAACTATAGGGTTAGCTGAGGAAATATTCTAGTAGAAAACCTTTTTGCTTTTGTTTATTTATGGAATATTTTGCGTGAAGCAAAAAAAATTTTATTAACACGGTGGGCCTATATTTATTTTTTATTTCTGATTTTAGGGCCATACAAATTTAGTTTGAGTCAGTATAAATGCTATTTCTAGTATTTTATTAAAAAGCCTTACTTATTAGTATAATAAATACTTGTTAGTTAAAAAAAACTTCTATATTTTTAGATTCGAGGAATGGTTAAAAGAATTACCAGAAAATTATCAAAAGCAGCTTAAACATATACGATTTCCATTATTTTGTCATCTTTATTTAAATCTTCATTCAAAATACAGTATTGAAGATTTATCAAGTTTTTTAAAAACATTCAAATATTTATTTCAAAGTAAAAAATCAATATCATTTCTTAAAGAATTGTTGAAAATAAATGAAACTAACAATATGAACAAGATAAAAAGTATTACAAAATTTAGGTTGGTAAGATTATTTTATTTATTACATTAAAGTAGTATAAATAATCATTTAATTAAATGTTTATAACTAATAATACATTACTGGAATATCATTTTCTGTAAAGAAATGGTCTATTATAGATNAACTAATAATACATTACTGGAATATCATTTTATAAAGAATATCCCTTCTTTAGATTTTTGAATTTATTACTATCTTTAGCCAGTCTCCTGCTACCAATGGAATTTTGCTAGCTCTCATATTTTGAAATTTTAGCAGTTTGTTTTTTTAGTTTAGAGTTGTTTATGACACTAACCTACATAGAGGAAGTAATAAGTAGTGTATAGTTATTGAAATCCCTAAGTTATATACTACCTGTAAACTAAAACTTCTAGAGTCCTATGAGTGTTTTATCATGCACTTTTGAATGTGAATAATGGATTTCATCTTAAAAAATCTAATGTATACAAATTTTACTTAACAAAAATTATTATTAATGATCGGTATCACAGAATTTTATATATATATATATATATATTTTATGCAGTCAATTTACAAAATTCGTTGTTTTATTATTTAAAAATATATATTGAAAATAGGAAAATATTAGCAAATATAAAATATAGAATTGGCTTAAGAGAGTTTTCAAAACCCCTGACATTCCTTTTAAATATATTATTGATCAGTAACTTAATTTAACCAGTAGGCAAATGTATTACTTGGCATTTGTCAAATGTCTGATCACCTCTATAAGAGATTATTATATTATCATATAATTNTTGTCAAATGTCTGATCACCTCTATAAGAGATTATTATATTATCATATAATTTCATTTTTACTATTTTCCCAAATAACCTCAAGATTTGCTTCTCAGAAATTGGATTGAATCATAGACTTTTATATAATTTTTAATTTTATATTTACAGAAAAAACAAATATATTTTTTACACAGATGATAGTTGTTATATGTGTTTTTGTGATTTTCTTGAAAATCACCATATTATAAGAAATGTAAGTTTTTTTTACACTTATTTTGTGTTGTTAAAATTGTTATCAATTTTACTTTCAAAAGGTAATTCATGAATGGTTTGAAGTGAATTATATTACTAACAGTAATCATGAAAAAGCTGTAGAAGAATTTTTTGAAAAAAATATTGTGGAAGGATCAACTTCACTTGATAGCAATATTGTAGGAGAAAAAAGAAAATTATGTGAAACAATAGCAGAACAGAACTCTAGCACTTCAAAAACAGAAGATAGTGGAAATATAAACCATATAGATGAGTTAAATAAAGTAGATGTTAGTGTAATAAATAAAAATAGACTGTAATGCCTCTTTAGTTTTAACTTCATTTATTTTATTAACATATTTAGTGTTTACATAAAATCCTTTTGAAAAAATTACTTTTCTTTCCTTATACATTTATTATACATTTGAACCACTGTTACACATCTTTACATAAAATAGAATTTTATTAAATAACATGTTATTTACACTATTATACATTAATTTCACTTTGATTTTTTAGAAAAGAGTCTCTGACATTTGTTCTTATACAGAAACTGATAATACAGATAAAGACATAATCAAAACTTCAAAAGATTCTATTAATACAAATATGGAAAATTTGGTTAGTATAAATATATATTTACATTTATTTTATTAAAAAATAGGAATCCTATTATAAATGTTGAATATTTGGATGAAGTATTTTCTTTTTCTATTAAGAAAATTATTTTATCTTAAAACATTTATCAAAATATAATCATTAATCTATTTGATTTAGATTTATTTTTTATTGCTTTTGTAAATATAAATTATTTTAAGCTAACAAACGTAAAAAGATCTTCAAGCAAACATACAAAACAAGTCAACAAACATCAAGCCAATGAACTTCTAAATGACTCAACTAAAATTAAATTTAAAACTATAAAAGTAATTTTTCTATACATATTAAAATTATTAATATTTAATTTTATTCTTATGTTATTTTATAAACATTAATTATTCAACCGTTATGAATGGTAATTTTCATACTATTAAAAAGGATCACGAATGCACAGTTTTCAAAAAAGTAAATATTTTTAATTTAATTTTATTCACTTTAAACTATTAATGCTACATTATTATTTTTATTCAGTAAAATAACTTAACTAATTTTATTTCTATCTTGTTTGATTAAGTTTAAAAATGACTCTATAATATCTAATGAAGGAAATAAATCTTGTCCGGAGGAATTTCAGGTACATATAATTACAACAATTTTGTAAGCCTTTTTCAGAATAATTGTTTTATAATATTTTAATTTTTAATTTTCTTTAATTTTTTAAGATCTTTGGTTTAAATTTAATTGACAATTTATTTCAAGTTTTATTTGCTTTATTTCTTTTAATTAAAATCTATAAGAATTATTATTTTAATATTAATAATTTTCTTATTATTATTTTTTTTAAATATTCAATTATAATATGCTCTAAAAATAACATTTTTTAATTTTTGGCATTATTGTAATTTTTAATGGAATATTAAATTTTATGAGTATTGGCCGACCCCAAGTAGTTTGGATTAAAGCGAGGAAAAAGAAGAAAGAAGTCTTATGAGTATAGTAATGCTTTGACAGAAAAAATAATTCATACTAAGGGCCATACAAATTAGAAAAGATTTTTCTTTTGAGAAGTTACTCAAATAATTATAGTATAAAAAATAATCTATAACTTTTTCTATCTATTTATATTTCATATTCATAAACTAATAAGCCAATTATCCCATTAATCTTTAATTAACACATGCAATGTTGAACTTTTTCAACTCTCTTTTGGAATAGACGTGTACAGCCCATGTAAAAATTCATTACTTATACAAACTAGTTCAAAGATGTGTAAGGATTATTATGTACTCTGGATTATAACTATAGTTTTTAATATACAATATATTTTTTGTGTCTTTAAAGAAAAAAATAAGTTTATAAAGTGATTTGTTATTTTTAATGATTTTACACTTTTAATTATTTAATTTTTTTTTGTTTCACTTTCTTTAACATTTTTGCAATTAGTATGATGATAAAAATCCAGAAAAATCAAAATATCTTGAAAAATTTGCTAGTGATAAAAGTTCAAAAAAGAAAAAAGTAATTTTTTATATTATTTTTACTTAAATTAAACTTTTAATGTATTTCATTATATACATAAGTTTATATTTATATTTATTTATTGTTCAAGAAATCATCTAGGAAAGAAAAAATGTCTTCACATTCCAAACAACATTCTGCTAGCTCAAGTAAAACTTTATTAGAAAAAGTAACTGCTTATTTTATTTTTAATGTGTCTTTCAAAAAAGGAATAGAAATACAATATATTTTTTAATTTTCATTCAAGAAACAGTTGAAAACCAGAATTAGGCAAAGAATTTATGAGGATAGACCTTCAAAGAGAAGTTCCAGAATAAGCATTGTAATATTTTAATTTATTTACATTAATTTGACATAATTTGATATATTATTTAAGTGGAAACACATTTGAGTTAAAAATAATTTTAATGAAATATTTGTTGATATTTAATGTTAAATTAATTAATTTTTTTTTTTGTATTTTGATGTTACAATTGATTTAAAATTTACAATAAACATATTTTGTAAACTTTAATTTTTTTTTAACTTCATTTTTTATCTAATTTAACTTGAGAATTACTTGTTTTATTTAAATTGTTATCCCTTATTAATTATTTAAATTTGTATGAATTCTTAACTTAATATCTTTTTTTTACTTATTAACTTAAATTTTATATATATTATTACCAAATGAATCAAGATTGTTGGAAAAGATGGAAATATTTTAAAACAGTATAGCCGACCAAAATCTTCAAGCAAGCATCATTCAAAAGTGAAAAAAGTAATATTATGCTGATAATAAGTATTTTTTATTATTAACTTCTCAAATATTTTAAATAAATTAAACATTCACTCCACTTGTTCCCTTTAAGATGTTATATCTACATAAATGATTGAAAATTAAAATGGATTAGTTTAATATTCTTAATTTTAATTTAATTCTTGTACTTAAAAAGATTTAATGTGTGATTATTAATTATCAGTAATATGTTTTAACATTTTTATTAATTTTATTACAAATTTTATATAGTTTTCAAAAAAGTATATTTTAAATTTTCTTTTAATGCTCATATTAAGTTAGAAAAATGTTTTACAATATAATCAAATATAACTCTACCATATTTCAAATCTTTAATAGTATAATAATAACAAAAATTTGATTTTCATGATTTTTTTGAAGATGTCTAACTTAAAACATAAGAATATTAATGATGAAAATAATAGTAAAACTGCTGAAAATAACTTAAGAAGATCAAGAATATCTTCAGAAGTAAGTTAATTATAATTTATCTAGTCATACTATTAAAAAATTAATAATAATACTTTTTAAAAGGATACAACTAGTGATTCTAATGATTCTTCACCAGAAAATAACCCATACTTAGATTTTATTAATAATGAGTTCAATGTTTGTTCACGTTTACGAAATGTAAGTTTAATTAAATATTTTCATTTATTTAATATTTACACAGACATGTATAATTGTGTATATATATATACAGGGTGGCCCAGTATTCACTGACAACTTAAATAACTTTTATCTAGTTAATATTTTTTACTTTTTTTTTTGTCAGTGAATGTGCAGGGGCTCTACAGGTATATACGTAATATATCTCATGTAATATCTTTAAAAATACAAGTGTTACAAACAAATTTTTTTTTTAATCATTATGAATCTTTGATGACCTGTTTCACAAGAAAAATTAAATTTCTATTATCATTATTTATACTTAGAACTTGTATCAAATTTAGATTTTTAAATGGTAACCCCATATTATTTTTATATATTTTTGTTGAGATAAAAAAAAAAATATTTAGCAAAAAAATAAAAAATTATGAATTTTTAATAAGATACGCTACTTAAAAATTTGAGCGTTTGTTGGAGCGGTGGTCACACTAGTTGTTGACAAAACTCTAGTGTTAAGCCGCGCCTACCGCGGTAGGTGAACGGATGGGTGACCATGCGTGCGCTTTTACAGTGGCAAAATAGCACCATGTTCTCAGTGCAGAAGGCAACGGGAAACCACTGCACTTAAAATTTCCCCAGGATATACCAATGGTATTAACCAACCTAATGGTTGTAAAAAAAAAAAAGAACTTAAAAATTTATGATATTTGATGAAAAAATTCAGTAGTTTTTCCAACACGGTCACATTATTATTTATGTGGCGATTAGAGCTACCGGTTTACTGTGTCAACACATGTAGTCAGAATAGCCCTTATCGATATATGACTTATAATGTTCGAGTCTGTTATAACTTTTCTTTAATAAACCCTAAACTTTATAGATCCGGCAAACACTTAATATTAAATAAAATAAATTATTTTTTTTATTAAACCAAATCTAATGGTATAAAAAAAAAATAGGGTTGCCATTTGAAAATATGAAGTTGATACAAGCTTTAAGCTTAAGGGATGGTGGTAGAAATTTAAATTTTATTGCAAAACACCTCATCAAAGATCCATAATGATTAAAAAAAATTTGTTTATAACACTTGTATTGTTTAAGATATTATGTGAGACATAGTTAGCCAATCACTCTGTATATATATATTAATATATTAGAGTAGTCCTTAATTTTTAAAATTGGATTTATTCTTTTACTATTATCAGAAGTATTGTTTGATTTTATAGCTTCAACTATTTTAGTTTTAGTTTTAACTGTTAAATTAGTATCAAAAAATGCTAATGCCCATGTTTCAGTGGCTAAGTACTACGAATATCCACATAGATTTTTTAAAGTTGACTGAGGTATATTTTTATCTATATTTTGATAGTCAATAAGACTTTTCAAAAAATTTAAGTCTTGAGAAGGAGCTAATGAAGCAATCAGTGTACCAAACCATGCTTTAATATATAATTAAATGAGAAATATACAAATATTGCGTAAAGAATTTTCTTCACTTTTTGATAATTTAAATTGATCATGCAATATAAAAATTTTTAGTGAATATATGGCTTTAGATATTCAACGAGCATGATGCATTGCTAAAGGATATTTAAAATAAATGTCACGAGTAGGAGTACCACCAAGAAATACTACAGCAATTCTTTATAATCGTATTTGTTATGAGTTTTGTTTAATTTATCCATATAAATGGCTAACATATTTTGTATATCATTTAATTTTTCACTAACTATTATATCATCTAGGCCAGTTTTAAAAATATTAATATTAATTTTTGGTCAAAATTGTTTAAAAATTTGAACTTCTGAACCAGACGAAACGACAGAATTTATATAAAATGCAGCTTTATGTATGATTTCATAAATATGATACCAGCAGGGAAATTAAATAACATCATGTTCTAATAGCTGTTTAAAATTTATACACGCCTCTTTTAGATGTCCCTTAGACTGTTTTACGTATTACTTTAATAAGTATAATAACACTATCAATAGCACACTAATCGTTTGTGAAATTAAATAGTAAGAAAATTATATATTTATGTTATTGCTTTTAAGGTATTGTTTATTTATAGAAATACCACTCATGATTATTGTTAATGTTTAAGTATAATACTAAAATTTCATGTTATAGAACAACTGATTAGTAAACACATAGAAGGACAATTTTTTAAAATAATTTTTGTTTTGGTGTTACATAATCAATGATTTTTAGTGTTTTTTAACAAATTATTGTAAAGAATTTTACATTTATTAAATAAAAACATAAAGTAATAGTTATAGTAGGTTAAATTATATATTATAGCCCTTAATCGTAACCTTATAAATAATTTCAATGAAATATTGGTAAAGAACTTAAAAAAATAATTTCATTTAATAAAAACATATTTCATAATTTTTAGGGCTGGGGGCACGGGTTAAAATTAATTAATCAACATCAAATTTTATGTATATTTTTTATACCTATTGAAACCATGTTGAAGGACCACTCTAACATATATGGATATAATTCTTTTAATTAAGTCATTTTAAAATTGAAAATAAATTTTTATATCTGTTAAAAGAAATTTATATCATCAACCAAGAAAATTCAAGTTACCAAAATTGATGTGAAAAATCTTGAAGATGATATTCATTTATGTAATATGAAACAAATAATCTTGAAAAATTGTGAAAAGTATGTGTCTCATTGAAACAGATTTTTTTTCTTGTATATAAATTAACTATTACTATTATATTTTTAAATAATAAAGAATAACACTAATAATAAAATTTATATGTTGGACTATCAAAATGTTAATGTTTTATTGTCAGATGTACATGTGCCATGCTGTCGACTAATCAGAAGTTTGTTGTTGCTGGTAGTATAGATTGCAAAATATACCTGTGGAAAAGATCTAATACTTCGGTGCATAATAAAATTAGTATCTTTGATGTGTATGAAACTGATCCTAATAAGAATACTGACATTAACTTCAAAAGACCCAGTCCAAAAATACTTAATGAAACGTGAGTTTATTGGAAAAACAATTTGTGTCAAAACTGTTTCATTGTTTTAATTTTTAATTTATTTAATCATTTTTATTATTGGAGAAATATGTTCTTTAACACTATTAAACTTATAAATATGTTGATACTACTGTGGTAAAATTAAAAGGTGAATTTCCTTATATTTTTAAAATCTTTATTTATTTTTCTAGTTCTATTTAACTTAACACTTATGCCAACAAATTTACCAGTCATCATAACACTTGGTAAAGTCTTCTTTCTGAATGCCAATCAAAGCCTTCTGCAATTTAACTTTTATCTTCTCAATCGAGTCAAAATGGTGTCCCTAGAGCCTTCTCTTGAGTTTGCTGAATAGCTGCAAATTACACAGAGCTAAATCGGGTGAATAAGCAACTTGTTGAAAAATATTTGTTGAATGTGTTGGCATAATGTTTACAAAAAACCAGCGTCGTGTATGATGGCACATTATCCTGGTGTAAAACCAAGAGTTATTTTGCCATAACTCTGGCCTATTTTTGAAAACAGCTTCACGCAAATGATACATAACACTTATAATAATATTCCTTGTTAACAGTTTGGTTCGTCGAAAGGAATTCAAAATGGACAACACCACAATAATAAAAAAAAAAAAATTGACAATATACCTTGATTCTTGAGCAATTTTGATGTAATTTTTTCGGTTCGGGCTCGCTTTTGGCATGATATTTAATTACTTGATCTACTGTTTAGGATTCATAAATGTAGATCCAAGACTAATCTCCAGTTTTGATGCATTTTGCTACGTCCTGATAGTATGAAAGCATTGTTTCACAGATACTAACACGACAGTCTTTTTCAAAAAAATAAAGTGTTTTTGAAACCATTGGAAAATTTAACTCTCTTAAAGCATAATTTGTCACACAAAACCGCCTGCATTAATTCAAATGATATGCCCAAACTATTAGCAATGTCTTTAATAGTCAATCGACGATTTCCATTTTTTTGACTTGCTTGATGTAATGTTCATCAGTCGATATTTTAGCTGATTTGACATCACATTCTTAACAACACTTATGAGGTCAGCCTTTACTCGTTGTACCACTTATAAACATTCTTTGAAGACAGAGTTTGATCCACAAAGGCTTTCTACAACATCCTCATGGTTTCCACAGCCGAAATTCTATTTCGCAAACAATATTTAATGCAACTTCTTTGTTTAATAAATTCAGACATTGTAAATCGCAGAATTCACTTTTAGCATCTCACAAAACGAAGCATGTCTCAAACACTAACAAATATTTTGACATGAAATTTGACACAGATGTCACTAACAGTACTACCAACTTACAGAAAAGAAAATTTACCATTTGGAAAAACCTAGGAAGTTTAAATTAAACTTTTGCTTTTCAATTTTATCATAGTAGTATACTTTTTATTTATTTTACAAATTAATAATTCTTTATTTATAAAATAACAGCAGTCTTTTCAAACACTTAGTTAATGTGTTTGTCTACTTCTAGGTATAGACCAGTCCTTCACCTTATTAATTATGTCCTTGAAAGTAATTCAATCTACCTGTACAATTTATAGAATATATACTACATACTCTTAGAAAAATTGCAATTTTACTATTATCTTTGTTGTATAAGTGATTAAATTATTACAAACAAAGTTGATGAAGATTTATCATAATATTTTATAATTAATTTTCTTAAAATAAAAAGTTTTTATTTGTAAAATATATACAAAATAATTACCCTTTTAATTTTTACTAAAATTTTATTGTTTAAGGTTCGATAAAAGTACAGCAAAAATATTATATGGACATTCAGGTTCTATATTTGAACTTGGGCAGATTCCAAGAAGTAATATATTAATGTCGGTTTCGGGTGATGCTTCAATGAGAGCTTGGGATATGGAAACAGGTCATTGTTTAGAAGTTTTTAAGTGAGTTGCTTTAAAAAAATTATTACTTGTATAGTTTCAGTTTAATTTATTACATTTATAACATTAAAAAAAAAGTAAAGTACAGTAATCATTAAAAGCAAATAACAGAATATAACAAAGAATTTTAATTTTTAAACATTAATTTATTAGAGATATATTATGTTATAGAAAAAAAAAATAAAGTACAATAGAAAACCTGAGCATAGTGGAGGAGTTAAGACATTTTTAAAATTAATATTGATTAATTAAAGTTTTACACCAGTAATTAAAATTACTGTGGTACACTTTGATGCATATTTGATAGAAATAAAAAAAGTATTCATCTATTTCGTACTTATTACAAATATTTTAGGCGAGAAAAAGTCAGTTATTTGTTGCCAACAATATCAAACACTCAACATAACCTTAAAAATAGTTTATAAAAATACAATTTATGATATAAGTCAAATACTATTTTTGTTGAATTAGGAAACTGAATACTCAATTTATAATATAAAACCAAAATTTTAACTTTCAACTTAAATAAAAAAAGGGGAAAAATGAAAAAGCTTAATTGAAAAAATAATAATAATAGTATTCTTTAAAATAATTACTCTAAGAATATATTTGTTAAAAAACAGTAAAGGATGAATTTATATTTTGGTGTAACGTTCGTAAAGTGAATAAATATTTCTCACACCCTGAGAAAAATACTATTTTAATCAATTTATAGTTATCCATAGTAATAAGGACAACCAACAACCATTCTATACATTTTCAAGTTACTATTATAGTTAGTATTTTTAAAATATATTGTGATAATACATAAGATTATGGACATTTTTACTCAATTTAGTTGGCAAAAGTTACTCCATACCCACATAAAAAATTTCTCTGAGATTGCCCTTGCCTAAACCATTTTGATTATCTATCTATTCTTACAAACAAACTCTTAAAGAGGCATTTATTAATGTCGTTAGAGTTATTAGACTGTATCCTTACGTCCTTTTCATTTTAATTCCTGATAATGGCATCAGAATCGATTTAAATCTATCTGTGTTTAAATTACTATAATTAAATACTTCTATGCCTAAAGTATTAAAAAGTTATTAAAAAAAATTAAAAATGTGATTTTTTTATTTTTTATATAGGCCAGTTGAATTTAAATTGTTATCCCGAAAAAAATTTTTTGTAAAATAATTATACAATTTTTCATCTATTTATATACATATATTTCTGAAAAAACTTGTTTTTCAACATTTTTATAAGTATTTTATAAGCTTCAATATAAAATATATTTTAATGTGTTTAGTATTCCGGAAGTTTATTTATTTTAGTTAAATTTTATAGAACTTTTATTAAAGTTAACTATATTAACAAATTAATTTGATTAAAAATGTAATTGAAGCTCCGAGTATTTGTATATAATTATATACTAAAATATTTTGGACTTGATGAATATTAAAAGGTTTTATTACATAGATAATATTAAACCAAACTAATTTTTAATAGTATAAAGAGTCTTTATCTCTACCTAATCTTAAAATCTAGTTTAGATTTAAACTTTTTTCTAGTCATTCATAAACTTTAAACAGCTGTAATTAGTTATAATTGAACTTTATAAAACAATCTTTTCAATTGAATGAATCTATTGATGTAAAATTTCAGGTGTAATAATTCTTTATAATATTGCTTTCATTATCACTTAATAGAGTTATAAATTGAAAGCATCATAGCATATCTTCTTCTTACGGCATTTTAATACATTTTTTTAGTTGATTAAATGTTCATGTGATAGGGTCTTAAAATGGTTCGGTTGCATATTCTCAAATCCACTATTCCCACATTTTTTCCCAAATCCATTTTCCCTGTGAAAAGATAGATTCCTTGTGCTACCTTATTATCAGTCTACGTCAGGAAAACTAGGTAGATGGAGTAGATACCTCATTACCGTATGTGTATGCGTTTCTAGTGAAATGAGCAGTGTAAATTTAAAGTTAAATTAAGTTTAATAAAGTTAAGTTAAATTTAATCCCACCCATTTAAAACATAAAGTTTTATCAAATGTTAGCAGTTTGGGTAACAATTGATTTGGTGATTGACTGTAAATTGATTTATTTACAACTTTAAAATATTAATAAAATCAAAGTATTAGACCAAAAGTTGTTACTGACCAGTCATTTTCTTAATTAGATCATTTTCTATTTTATAAGCTAGTTATATATATATGATACCATTTAAAAAAATCAAGTTAAAACCTGTATAATACATAAGGGATGAATGTAAAAAAAATTTTATAACAGAATCTTAATTTTGTAACAACTAAAATATAATTATTAGCATTAGAAAATTGCTCTGTATTTAAAATATATACTAAAATATAATAAAATATTTTAACAGATTTAGAATTAATTTTTAAAAATATTTTTTATTTTGCCTCATATTTCTTTTTTATAAAAAATATGTTAAAATTTATTGAATATTCTTAAATAATATTAAATATATATTTATCTAGCCATATGTTTACAAATATTTATAATTATATATTATTTTATTTTAGTGGTCATAACCACAGAATTTGGTGTCTTGATATATGTAGCACAAGTTTACAATTAGCAACTGGCTCATCAGACTCTACTGCTTGTTTGTGGTACATCAATTACAAAAAACCATTACGATTTTATAGTGGTCATAAAGATGATGTTTTGGTTTGTATAGATAAATCAATAAATTTTATCTAATGTATGTTCATTATGATTTTTATTTTTAGTGCTTAAAATTTCATCCAAATCAATTATACTTAGCTACTGGATCATCTGATAAAACAGTACGTTTGTTTAATATAATTGATGCTCAATGTGTCAGACTCTTAGAAGGACATGGTGATTTTGTAAACTGTTTAGATTTTCATTTGATTGATCCTTGTACTTTAGTATCAGGGGGTAAGAAAGATAAAATCACACATTTCATAATAATTAAAAAAATCTAATTATTTAATTATTCAGATTCTGGAGGTGGTATTATTGTATGGGATTTGCCATCAGGCTTGCAAAAATGGAAAATTTATGTTGGGGAAATTACAGTTGCTGATGTTAAATGGTTATCAAATACTATATTATTTGCTAGTCTTGCCTCTGGAATTATTTTAAAATGTGATATTACAAGGTTGTTATTTTGTTAATTAGAAAGTGTTATTGTTGAAATTTTACTATTGAAAATTAATTTATTATATGACTCAATCATTTTTAGATGCTATCAAGAAAAATCTAGAAAAATACCCGGTTTTAAAACAAATTATGGACGTCAAATAAATATGGTGAGAATATATGATCAATTTATAACAATTGGTTTATCAGGTGTACCAAGTGTTCCTAAATTAAAATGTAATACAGCTAAATTAAAAAAAGAAACTCAAAAACAAGAAGCAACTCAAATAAATTCAAATCCTCTTAAACACTTATTTTTTCCACCCGGAGTAGGAAAAATGAACACATCTTTCCCTGCTTATCAATTTCTTAATTCAACGCAGACACCTAATGTTTACCAACTAAATACTCAACCAATGGGTTATACAACTGCCATTCCACAACAACAACGTCAGTTAAATAAATTAAATAATCTGAGACCACCTAGTTTTTCGACAAATCAACAATTATCTCAAAATAGTTTTATTAGTAAATCACCTGATACCAACATTCAAAATACTCAGGATTCACCTCAACTACATAAAAATCTTAAAAATCCTCAATCAAATAATCAATTTAATACTCATTTAGTAAATGCTAATATACAACAAACAAATCAACCACAATATCGATTACATATAGCAAATCCACAACATGCTCAATCACAATCTCCTACTGTATTTATTTCTCAAAATTCTCAACTACATAGTGGGACAAATGTGCAACAGATAAATGTACCAGTACAGTCATCATCTATACTTGTTTCTCAGCAATCTCAACCTACAACTAGTTTACAGTCATTAAATTCTCAACAAAATACTTCCAATATATTGATTTCACAATTTTCACCTCAAGAAAATATTAATATTCAACAACAGTCTTGTAAAAACTCTTCTTCTAATAGTTCATTGCAAAATAAAAATATCCAAAAGTTACTATCATCTGATATTAATGTACCATGTTCCTCACCTTTTGACAATTCTTTAACACATCAACAAAATATTGTTTTGCCAGACAAACAAATAATGTATTACTCATCAACAGCAGAAATTGATCATCAACGATTACGCAAAGCAGTTTTTGCACAAATAGAACGACAAAATAAAAAAAAAACTCTCAATGATCAAATAACATCAAGTAATACATTAAATAGAACAACATTTATATCAGATGCTACATCAGTGCAGCCTACTGTTACTTGTACTATTACTTCTACATCTGCATCTAAAATTGATTCAACTAGTACACAAACAATACAGCCACATCAGTAAAGTTAATTATTTTTTGATTTTGTGTCACACTAATGAAATTACTCAGTGTTTATTTACTTATTTTTAATAATTGTATAATTGTTATATAGAAAAACCAAAATAATTTTTTAAATTTAATCTAAATACTATAATGTACCTGATACAATTAATAAAAACTCGTGTAAAAAATTAATAGTTGAGTATAAAACTGTCTTTTAAATTTAAATTTAATTAAATATATTCAATGTAAGTAATTAATTATAATTTATTGTCTAATATTTGTTATGAAATTAATACAATTGTACTTTCCAAACAAAATTATTAATTATATTCTAGTCAATACAAAGTTAAAATACTATGTATTATGTATTATTGTATTATGTTATCATAAATACTTCTTATTTATTACAATATTTATAAATAAAAAAATTACAAAATTTGTAATTCTATTTAACAGTATTTAGTATCGAATAGATATTGTTGTTTAAAAAACCTTAGACAGTTTTTAATTTAATTTCGTATTTTTAGGTTTAAAAAAAATCTAACTTTTCATTTCAATTTACTATAATAAAGTACTGAAGCTATGTTTAAATTACTTATTAGTAGAACTTTATAAGGACATTGTATGGTTATTATCAATTTTTAGCCCGTAACATATTAATAATACTACGACAACCAGGAAAGAACTGATTTATTATGACAATACAAATAATGCAAGTAAGTAGTTTCATATTCTTAATATCTTTCAAATATCAGTTAATTAAAACAAGACTTTATCAGGCTATAATTTAAAGTGCAGTTCAGAAAATTTTTTGCGTAATTAAGAGAAACATATTTGACATCAGAAAATTACTAATACTATAAATAAAAGTAAGCTACAAAATACATCTAAAAATATAAGTATTTTAATAGATTTTTTTTTTAATTTTGAACTAAAGAAATTACAGTATAATTATTTATAGATGACAAAAGCGCAACTTGATCTAAAGTGAGTGTCTCTAGTGGGGCACTTTGAGTTTGAAAACAACCATTTTATAAATTTTAGTAAGCTTTTTTTAAAGCAAACTTTTAAATTTTGACATTATTTAAAAAAAAAAAATCTTAGAGAAGCCCCTTAGCATCAGGAATACACATTATTCTTGAATTTTTAACTATGTAATACTTTTTAAGTTCATCCCTTATGCTTTGGAAGGGGGTCAACTTTGTTTTTTTAAACGGTAACACATATTTTTAATTTAATAAAATGTTTGAGTTTTTAATTTAATAGTAAATGGAATTTGAATTTTTAATATAACTTGTTTGTTTGTAAGTTTGTAACTCCACGCGGCACGTGTTATTATGTCGCGTATCCCGTCGTGTATGACCTTGAGACTATACTGTTGTAACGCATTCGCCCCACCCCGCTCACCACTCGTAGA